>NW_001820816.1:469669-516695 GCF_000146945.2 Sclerotinia sclerotiorum 1980 UF-70 | reverse complement strand
AGAGATGATAGTGGGATGAAGAAAGAGGGAGATAGATGTAGTGTCATGATAGGAAGAAGTTAGCGAAGTCGATGGTGAGATGGTAATGGTAATGGCGATGATGGTAGGAGGAGGAGAAGATTGGAAGGGAGGGGTAATTATATACTTAGGTAATTACTTAGGTGATTAAATGGAAATATAAGGAAGATGATTAGATTATCAGTAGGGAAGGGATCAGAGAAGGCACAGCAGATTATTTGCAGAGTAGACATTTTAAATATTTGAAAAAACTTCTCATTATCTACTCAAGAAATTCTTTTTTGCAATTCAGATTAATAGAACTAGTACTATGAATATCTTGAGATGGATTAGAATGGGGATTGCTTGATGAGATGGGTACATCGGTAAGAGATGAAGAGAAGTGTTAAGAGATCAAGAGGAATGAGTTATGATGGATGAATCAACATTTGGATTATCTCGTCGTGAGAAAAGGAGTGGAGGGTGTATAATTATGATTTATGTACCTCGTTATCCCAAGTGAATAACAAATAATAGGTCCTTTTATTTATTCCCCCAGTCCGCTTCATTCCACTGCATCGTATTTCCAATATCAAAGCTGCGCTCAAATGATTACTAACCCAAATGCTGGTTCAGGGTCTATTGTACCACTAGTACTAATATTAAAGAGATTCAAGAGAATACAGCACGAATTTGGGTTTGGATCTAAGGGAGACGGAGGAGAAAAGAGAGGGGGAGAGATGGGCACAAACAACCTGATTTTGAAGTCTCACGACTTTCCTCTAACTGGACAGGAGAATGTACAGCAAGGGAAGTGAGGCTTTATCAGGGTAAGTCTAAAGCTCGTATTGGTATGGCATAGAGTTTGTGGTTTGGGTTTATAAGGTTGCAGTGGAGAGGCTTGCAGGTCTGGGATTAATGAAACGATTGATTTTATTTGTAAGAGGAATAGATGGGCTTGGTGATGCTGGTTATGAGTAAAGACTTCTTACAGGGCTGATTGAGATGTTGATGTTATATTGTATTGGATATGAGTTGCATGTGGTATTGGAGGAGTATTGTACACTTCCATTCTCTCCTCTCCGGCCTTGAAGGAGAGGAGAGAGCAGCTAGTACTTGCTTAAATCAAGGAGAAGAGGTAGGTATAGTTGAACATGAACATGAACATGAAAATCGGAAAAAGGAAATATTATGAAAAGAAGAATTGAAAATGGAATTAGTTGAAAATTATTTTATACAAAGCTAAATCTAATACACTTTGTTTATTACTTTATAAAAATAATTGTTACTCTTTTTCAAGTAGCGCTTTTTCCGTGCCTGTATCTCAGACAAAAATCAAATACATCATTTCAATCATTAGGGGTGAAAAAAGAAAGAAGAATTGAAGAGGAGAATATTAAGAAGTAATTTATAAATATATCTTTCTTGGAGGGAATCTACACCAGCAGATACCTTATTGAGCTCCATTTACAGCCTCAAAATGGAACTATCCATTCTTTTAGTTATGAAATTTACAAATCCACCAGACTTCATTGATGTAGATCTCCAGTATAAAGCAAAAATTTTAGAGTCGAAATATCTGTGTCTACCGTCAGTAATGGTAATATAAATTTAGCGTAACTGAAACCACATTTTTACCTCATCGATTATTACTGATCTACACAAGTACCGAAGAAAAAGACAGCTATCACCACTTCCGTCCCACATTCCTTCCTTCTAGAAAAGAAAATATCGATTTCTGTTACCCATCTGATCTCATCTCATCACCGCCTATGGAGTATATCCACAATCCACAAGTTTTACCCGCAGTTCCTAATCCACAAGTTTATCCACAGCTCTTATCCACAATGTTAAGTCCAGAGTTCAAAGATGCAATTTGTTATAAACCCTAATTCATTCACGGCCGTATGATTTCATGAGGTAATGTACTGTTAAAGTTGGATGTCGGGTCATATCCACATCATGCGATGATGTAAATCAGCTAACCGCTATACCAGTAGAACTTTGTGATGGATTGAGGTGGAAATGACGGTGAGTTCGTGGTGAGATCTTTCTTGGGAATTGGAGTTGTTGTGATGAATGCCATTGAGTGAAGTAAATTATGTCACGTAGATATATCTATCTACTCCGTCATATCTCAAGACAGTCTACACCAGAATGTCCAATGTTCGAAGGTAAGGTTAAGGATCTGATCTTACCTAATCGTTCAATCGAGCTTTATTGTACAAATGCGTATAAGGTTATATAATAAAGTTCAATCCACGTCTCAATATGTACTCCATAGTTCATAACATTTAACCATAATTCATATATATAACATAATACGCAAGAGTCTTGGTAACCCTACCTATATTATCAAGCCACCGATCAATGCTTATAACGCTCGTCCGTGCATCAAGACTCTAGATCTTCAAAGTTTCCGCCACACCCGAACGAACTTACCCATTTGATCATCCACACAATATTCCTATCTGAGATTTCATTACTTCCTATATAATATTAATGCCGACCTCAATAACATCATCCATGATCACCACATCGCTTCTTTGTATCACCAAGACTTAGCCGGTATACCGCTTGTCGTGCTTATACGCCTCGACGGTTGAGTTTCGGGAGGGGAAGATTACGATCATCTCGTCATTTATTGGTGCGGTCAGAAAGGATCTCCTAAACCCGACCGTTTAAACGGTGTTTAAAAAAGAGGAGGAGGAGGAGGGGGGGAGCCTTAAAAATGGGTCCATTAAACCAATACAGAAAAAGATTTCCTAGCGTTTGGAACTTTTATACTTTCCCGTCAACGGCTGCATGAGCATTGAAAAAGTGACCTACTGTAAGGGGTAACACCCCTCATCTTCTGCATAGGTATCTGTAGGTACCGTACGGAGTACAGCATTACTAGTACTACCTACCATGTACGGATAACACCGTGGGAAGAAGCAACCCATCCACTGGCCAAATAAAAACATAAGCTTTCCACGCACATGAAAACCCCATACCCCACTCTTTAGGACTCCGGGAACGTGTTTCGATCCGGTAAAACCAAGGTGATCAAGCTCAGCCGCCGATGTACCACCATCGCTTTTCTTACCTATTTAATCCAAGCTTGTCCGAGAGCCCCGCTTCTTATCTTGCTGTCCAATTTGTCTACAGATACGGTATAATATTCGTCCGGTACTTCCACCACCTGAAGATGGTACGTACGTACGTAGGACAGTTTCTTCGGCTCCGTATTTTCTTGGGAGAATGTGGTAGGTGGTATGGAATATGTACGAGGTGATAATATAATGCCCATCTTTGACGTCCCAATGCAACGTGCTCAGAAAGAGTTTTGCCGATTGGGGGAATATATCCAGTAGGTGATCGTCATAATCATGAAGGTTGAACAGCGGGATGATGGATCTTTAATTTTAAATTTCCTTAAACAAAAACTCAATTCATTCCAGGGGACACAAAATCGAAGCTTAAATATGTAGTCATAAAGAGCTTGATGTCCATTCTTGTTTGTTCAATCCAATCAGTACTCTCATCAATCCTTCTCCTCCTCTTCTCTTCTCTTCTCTCAGAAATCAAGAATTCCTGCAATCTTCATCATCATGGTTGCCTTTGCCAAATCTCTCCAACTTTCCCTCTCACTCTTGGCAAGTACCGCCATAGCCATTCCCTTCCCATCAGAGCTCGAATCCCGAGCTGAAATCAACTCCGATGCCGTTGTGGGATTTCCCGAAACCGTTCCTAGTGGCACAGTAGGCACACTCTATGAAGCCTACAAACCATACCTCGATGTCGTAAATGGCTGCGTACCATTCCCAGCCGTTGATGCCGCTGGAAACACCAAGTAAGAATTCCTCCTAACCTCTCCGAAATGATAAGTTGAGTTTCTAACATCTATCTCTCAGTGCCGGGTTAAAACCAAGTGGCAGTAGCAATGGTGATTGCAGTAGTAGTACCGGACAAGTATATGTTCGAGGTGCTCAAAATGGTTCATACTACGGACTGATGTATTCCTGGTAAGCCAAGCCACCAACCCTAAAAACATCATAAGAACCCCAAACTAACCCAACACAGGTACATGCCCAAAGACGAGCCCTCACCAGGCATCGGCCACCGCCACGACTGGGAAGGCGTAATCCTCTGGCTCAGCAGCTCCACCTCCACCACCGCCAGCAACATCGTTGCCGTCTGTCCCTCCGCACACGGAGGCTGGGATTGCACCCGAGACCAATACACACTCTCTGGCACATTCCCTCTCATCAAATATGAAGGCATTTGGCCTCTCGATCATTCCTGTGGTCTTACCAGTACTCAGGGTGGACGACAACCGATGGTTGCGTGGGAATCTCTTACACCAGCTGCGCAAAGTGCGCTTGAGAATACGGATTTTGGAAAGGCGAATGTTCCGTTCAAGAATGCTAATTTTGAGAATAACTTTGTGAAGGCTAGTAGTTTCTAGATTTTTGGGGTCGAGGTGGAGTGAAGGGGGCTTGTGCTTATTGATCATTGATATCCTGTGGTGGTACTTTGATATTTATATTTATATTTATAATATTTGTTTTAGTGTATGATGTCTAGTTAAATTAATAAGATATTGTTATCTTTGGATATATTCATCTCTTATCTCGATTTAATATAATGAGAAGTTTATAATATACTCTATTGATTGTTTATTTAAATTTTATTTTTCCTAAGTTTTTACAAAATAACAAGATTTATTTATTCAAAATTAATTACCACACATTTATTCATTCATCCAAGCCCTACCATACACCTGATTTCATAACATATGTCTAAAATTAATCTTCAAATATTGTAATAAAATCATTTCAATCTATAATAACCTCACCAAATCATATTTAATTTGAATACAAATTATATCAAATGATAACAAATAAAATAGTTTATATTTTGAATAAATTTCAATTGATTTTGAATTGTGATTATAAAGGTTCAATTTTGAAAAAAATCAAATTTGAATACATTTTTGTTGATCAAGTATAAAAAATCATGTATTTTTCGGACAGACATTATGAAATCGGGTGTATCAAAATATCACTCCACAAATCATCATTCATAGTAATACAAGTAACGCATACAAACATTCTCAGAATCACAAGTTTACATCAACAACTTTCTCATTTATTTATTCCCTAGCTAATCTCCTCACAGCAATTACAATTACATTACAATATAATAACACAACAGTTACACCCCAAGCACAGCTACAACATAAAATACACATCAAATTCATATCCACTATACTCAATAACCGCAATTATACACCACCAAGCACCTATTGTACATCTTAATGTACCTATGTACATCAACAATCCGACGCGTCATATGTAATTAATTATCCGAAAAGAAAAGACAAGATCGAAGTAGTGTGCAGAAGAAGGTATTACCGAAAGTGTGACTTCAGCTACATGCGATGAATATAAGACATCATTTTGACAACGAAATATTGTGCTTCTGCTTTTTCAATTACATTAGTAAGTTTTGTCCGGTTAGAAAAGTATGTACTTGAGAAAAAAAAAATTCGGGTAATCTTACAGAAATCGTGGGGGATACGTTACTCTTTGGTTGGTGAACCGTGATACACTAGTGTACTCGTGATGTCATTGTAGTGTGTAGGTGTCTTTCAGACCAGATGCTCCATGTCATTAACAATTGCTCGAGCTCGATTCAATCAATAGAGAAGTCTCCTTTGAGGTTGAGTGAGACGATGTCCAAGGCATATCAACAACTCAAGCCATTCAAGGTTTCCTGGACTCATCCTGAAAACTGACCTTCTTAATAGTATTTGGCACCGATGACAATTCCTTGCTCCTTTCCTCAACAAGTTTTACACCATGTCCCGATCTCATATGCGCATTCAAAGTTTCCGCATCTCGATAGGTAAGTCCACAAGCATCGCATTTCAATCCAGCCGAAGTGTGAGAAGTTTCCAGATGTTTGTGAACATAGTCCCGACGAGTAAACTGCTTTGTGCAAAGAGAACATCCGAATGGTTTCCCTTTTGATTCATGTACAGCTTTCATATGTCGACCCAAATTACTTTGCGCAGTAAAAACTTTGCGACAAGAATTGACTGTGCAAAGATATTTACCTGAGGGTGATTCTCCTTCGGATTCGTCGGAATTAAATAGTGATAGCAAAGGGTTTACTGCCTTGGATTTCGAACTTTGGAGTGTGCTCTTGATTTTTGTACCTTCGAGTGTGCTCGGGGGGTATGACGACATCTTGGGAGTTGGAGGTGTATATTCATGCCACTTTGACGAAGCATCTATCTTTGACCATTTAGGAATGACGAACCTCTTCTCCGGTAATAGTTGTATCTGTTTATCTTTCGAATTGTCATCTGCAGAAGGTTTTGATTTCTTCAGTGACTGAGTGACAATTGAAGTATCTACAGACTCCTCCCATTTGCGCTTTTCGCTGGCCACTGTAGTCTGAGCAGAGATGTTTTTTGGTGGTGGTTGTGGTTGTTCTGGATCCTTTCTAGCAAATTTCGCAACAGGAAATCGGCTTGATGGTAATTGGGAATCTTTCTTGGCAGACTTCAGATTTGTAGATGGTCTTGGCTCCTCTTCCACTTCTCCCTTCTCTTTTGGAGCTGGCGGTAACGAATCCTTTGTGACTCTGTTGATGAAAGGTAAGCTTTGTGGGGGTTGGTTGATCTTGGAGTTCGAAGTCTTGCGGATTAATTGAGGCGCGACGGGCGGATTGTAGATGATATCTTCATCACTGGTATCTGCAAGAAAAGATTCGACCACAGCTCTAGCATCTGGATACTTGACACACAAACGCAACAATATTTTGCCAAGTTGATCAGCACTAGACGATGTGATAGCGTCTGCCAAGGGTTGAAAGAATCGTCGCTTGTCAGGATCAATTGAGATGAGTATAATCGATGACTTTGAGACTGGAGACTCTCTTCTCAGAGGCTTGGGATTGGATGAAGTACGATTTTGACTATCAAACTCGATGGTTGGCTTTTGGGGCGGAGGAATAGAATCTGTATTGGTCAAGGTTGTTTCATTATCTGAATCAAAGTCGGTTTTTGCCTTTACATTTTTAATTGTAATATCCTTCTCTTCCTCGGGTGTGATGGGCTTCTCTTCCCGAAGAGGCGGTACCATAGCTGGCGATATGGATGCGACCGCATTGGCATCTTGCAATACCTTCAACTCGTTGAGTACTTTAGCTTCTTCCAATGCCTTGGCTTGTAATTCTTTGACTTTTTCGGCTTTTCTCTGTGCTATACGGAGTTTGACATCTGAGGGCCTTCCAGTATCGGATTGATCGACCATCGTGGCAAATGCAGCAGTTCTCTTAATTTCCACTTAATTTGACAGGTCGAACGATCGGAAGCGAAATATGATGTATTTATTTTTGGGCGCGTCTGTAGTATTTTACAGAATAAAATTGAAGAGGAAGGAAATTATTTGTACAAGAAATGAGATTTCGCATGGAAAAGTGAGAAAAAAATAGAGAGGGGAAGAGTCGCAGTCGTTCAAATCACTATTTACAATTTGGTTGAAGTGGATGAGGAATAGAAAAGAGGGAATACGCAGTAGATAGGTACCTAGATGCGAGGTAAAGAAAACCAACATGTTGGTTAATTATGTCTATCACCCCATGCAAAAATAAAAGAAGAAGAACAACAAAAACAGGAGCGAGGGAAATCATCCCATCATAATTTATTATTCGATTCGCGAAAAGAGTTCGCGTTCGTGACTGCCAAATTTTATTCCCGAAACACCAAGTCACGAGATCAGATCATTGGTCAGATGATTGGTCGAATGAGACTCGTATTCATTGAGAGTAAGATCGATTGAAACACATCAATCATTGCATTTTGAAAAGTTTAGATACCTACCTATACGTATTGGGTGGATGTGGCATTCAACCATGTTCCCATACATTTTTATATTATATCTTCTCAAAAATCATCACCATCCAAAAAATATTTGATAATCTCAATTGAAGCTTGATTATTCCATGTCGTCCTCCATTTTATTAGTCTTCCATCCTCTAATTAACGCGTATATATTTTGGGAGCATACAGGAAGGATCCTTCAATATTGCATAAGAATTTTGATTGTTACATTGGATTCCTGCTCAGTCTGTCAGTCTTTAGTAGTTCTCGAT
Organism: Sclerotinia sclerotiorum 1980 UF-70; assembly: GCF_000146945.2. NCBI lineage: Eukaryota > Fungi > Ascomycota > Leotiomycetes > Helotiales > Sclerotiniaceae > Sclerotinia > Sclerotinia sclerotiorum. Next base: position 508,550 of record NW_001820816.1, on the reverse strand, counting down.
TCTGATGTGGCTATTTTTAAGGCAAGACCCCGAGACTGCAGTTTGAATACATCTGACTTTGAATCTTTCAAAGTATTTCAATTGTGTTGAAGTTATTTTCACACAAATCACACACTCCAAATGATTCAATGGTCATGCGATTTCAATGTCTGAAATGATTTCAACGCTTTAAACGACAAAAGATTTCAGTGCTCAATGCTCAAAAAACCCCCTCATTATTGGATCGCAGTCCAGACTCTTAGACAAACCGATTCCATATCATGGCAACTATAAGCTGAAAGCCATCTTAGCAGCAAGGAATTTCATCTCCCTGCCCTTACATTATTAAGATTTTCCAACATCATTTTATTGGTGGCGTGATGTGAAAAAGAAATTTCTACTCAAATTGTTCATCTTTGAGACCTACCTGTAGACTACTGCTGTATGTCTTACCATCAACTCCTGCATTCGATTCGATATATCTCTTTTCCCTCTATGGTCGAGTCACCATTTGAGCTTGCGCAATCTCTTTCCATAATCATGGTTGATAGTTCTCAGCCATATTCTCCAAGCTGGCCTGAATCAACTTTTATGCCGTGCTATTTTGTCGAGGAACATATGGATTTCCCCCTATCCCTTAGTAGCTTCAAGTATTTGCCTACACATCCAGTTATTTAGTATTTCAATATTCCCTACCTTATTCCATTTCTTACTTCTCCTTCATTCTCATCATTAATTATCCTTCTTTTCGCATTTAAGCCCTCCATCTTCTAGAGCTGCGACCACGCCAATCTTTAAGCATCACTCGTTTTGCTCAAAGCAATCATGGCACCACGTTCGTTAAGAGATTCTTTATTCTTGGCCGCCACCTTTGGTGTTGCAAGTGCAAGCATCAAATTAGAAGGTCGTTATCCTCAGCATCGGGATCTTATACCCCGTCAGGCAAACTGTCCACTTCCGGTGACAATCACTGTCACTGTCCCTCCAAGTTATTGTCCAACGGTGCCACCTTCTAGTAGCGCGACATCTTCGGCTGTTGCTACATCAAGTGTGGGATCTGAATCGATAACAAGTACCGCGCCAATTTTCTCCAGCCAATCGACTTCGATTCCGGCTGTGAGTAGCAGTATTCCAGTATCAGTTTCGAGTAGCGAGTTGCCAGCTTCAACTTCAACTGCGATCAGTTCTGGAAGCCTTTCCTCTTCCATTGGTTCTGTCTCATCTGAAGCCAGTGTGCTGCCAACTTTTTCGAGCTCGGTGTTCTCATCATCGGTACTCCCGTCATCGGTAGTCTCATCATCAGCACTCCCATCATCGGTACTTTCAACTTTCAGCATTTCGGAATCGCAAGTATCCTCGGTATATTTTTCGGTCAGCAGCACTTTATCATCGGAAACTGTTCCAACCAGCAGTAATGCTGAATCCACAGCTCCAGCATCCTCCTCGGCGGCCGTGGGAACATCAACACCGGCCTCTAGTACCTTTTCCGAGCAATCCAGTTTTTCAAGCGTAGCTACCTCTTCTGGTTCTTTGGTCCCATCATCATCGGCAGTGCCAACGGAATCAGTTACTCTCAGCAGTAGTGTACCTTCAATTTCCAGTAGTCAATCCGCAATTTCTTCTGCTGGAAGTTCAATTGCATCTGAGACATCTTCCTTCTCAGGAAGCAGTGCCTCACTTTCTACCTCGGTATCCGCAGCACCTAGCTCAGTTTCTGAAGTCAGCAGTACGGAAAGTCTCTCATCGGCGGCTTCCACATCGATTTTCAGCTCAGAATTCGGAACTTCGACATCCATTCCAGCCGCAAGTAGCAGTTTCTCTTCGGAGACAGTGGTTTCTAGCTCGGCCATTGTTTCATCAAGTTTTGCTATCGAAACGAGTGTCTCAAGTTTATCTTCCGGAGCTGTCAGTTCTGTTCTTTCAACCTCCTCTTTGATTCCACCGGTATCATCATCGGCTGTTTCTGAGGCGTCATCAACTTCGATTCCCATCACCAGTAGCATCTTCTCTTCCGAGCCAGTAATTTCAAGCTCGGCCGTTCTTTCATCAAGCTCTGCTGTTGAGACGAGTGCCTCGAGCTTTTCCTCTGGAGCTTCGAGTTCTGTTGTTCTGAGTTCTTTGATTCCATCGGTATCATCCTCGGTCGTCTCTGAGGCATCGTCAACTTTCGCTAGTTCTACTGTCTCCGAATCAGCATCTGCATCGGCGTCAGCATCAGCAACCGCCTCCGGTAGCTCAATTGTCCCTGAGTCTTCATTCGCATCTTCGACATTTGCTTCAAGCTCCGAAAGTGGTCTTCCATCAAGCTTAAGTTATATCGTCATCAGTTCCACGATTCCAGTATCGTCATCCTCAACCCCAGGATCTATATCATCTACTGAATCTGGTTCACAATCAACAGTAACTTTGAGTTCCCTTCCTGTCCAATCTTCTGCTTTTAGCTCGGAATCCACACCTGCACCCAGCAGTTCGTTAAGTTCGTTCGGACCAACTTCCACTCCTGCTGTATCCTCTATTGTCGTTTCATCATCTGCTGCAATAACCTCAAGTGCTATTTTGTCAAGTGCTATTTTGTCAAGTGCTATTTTGTCTAGCTCTGCTGCGGAAAGCTCAAGTGCTACCACCACAGGATCATCAATCCCTGGACCAACACAAGTTCCAATCATCGATATTCCAATTGGCGAATATGCGGAATTCGGTTGCTTCTTAGATTCCACCTACAATGGTTTCCCATTGACCCCACCTCCTACACCAATTGGTGGCAGCACTGATCCATCAGTAATTGATTCACCCGAGAGCTGTGGATTATTTTGTTCCACCGCCAACGATGGTGACGCATTCGACTTCATGGGTATCGAGCCAGGCCACTGCTATTGTTCCAATGGATATAATTTCGGTCAAGCGGAGGGTATTTGTAACTTCCCATGTCCAGCTAATCCATCTCAATCATGTGGAGGACTTTCACCAGTCAGGAGATTTTCACGTCGTGCCGGTCCCCCGTCAATCGTCACTTATCAACTCCGCCGTCGCATCATATCTTCTTCTGCTATCAGTTCATCGCCAGCTACTTCGTCTTTGGCCCAATCTTCTGGTAGTATTGTATCATACTCTGCTGCTTCTGCTACTCAATCTGCGTCGGCAAGCTCTACGGAATCAGTCACTTCAAGTGCTGTACTTTCATCCAGTGAAGCTGCTAGTTCTTCCTCAATTGCTGCAACTTCCTCGATTGTCGTGACTTCCTCGAACATCCCATCCAGCTCCTCAGTGCCAACCTCATCTGTCATTTCATCGGCCGAACCATCTAGCATAAGCAGTAGCAGTGTTGTATCATCAGCTGAATCTACCTTGAGTCCAAGTAGCTCCCAAGGCCCAAGTTCTGTTCTACCTACCAGCTCGGCGTTCTCTTCTGCTCAACCAGCTTCCTCTGGTGTTATTTCGAGCTCTCAACCGGCTTCGAGTAGTGTTGAGCCATCGAGCAGTCAAGTCAGCAATCTTCCATCGAGTTCCGTTGAGCCATCATCTGTTGCTTCATCTGTGGTCCAAGAGTCCAGTACTATATCCAGCATTGCTCAACCAAGCAGTTCATCAGCCTTGACGTCCAGTGAACCTCCAATCTCATCTTCAGCCGCTTCCACGACACCACAACTCCCAAGCAGTACTCCATTCTCATCCTCAGCTGCTTCTTCTATCCTTCCAAGCTCATCAGCAGCACCCTCATCATTCTCTACCCTTACGTCATCAAGTTCACCTTCGAGCACCACATCCACGTGCCCAGCAGCAACAATCACAAACGAAGGTTTTGAATCCGGAGCCTTGGCACCCTGGGCCCCACGAAGCGATGGTATCGCCAACGCTAAGAGTAACGTCGTGATCAACAATCCAGCCGTTGCGCACTCGGGTAACTCTTACCTGTAATTATCCCTGATTTCTACTCTTTAACCTCTCATCCACACCTCCACCTCCTTAAAAAAACTAACCCAATGCTAACAACAACCCCCTTCCACAGCCAAATAACCATGACCCAAGACTTTCTCTCCCTAATCCAACAAACCACCACCATCTGTCCCACCACCAAATCCCTCACCCTAACCGCCTGGGGCCAAGCCGCCAAATCCCACGATTGCTGGCTCCAAATCTGCGTTAACAAAGATACATACTGTTCAGTTCCCACTCCATTAAAGAAAGGCAAATGGAAGAAAAACACCCTAGTATACAAGCCACGCAAAAATCTCATCGGAAAAACCGACGCCAAGGTGCAGATTTATACAGAGTGTAGAGGAGAAAGTGACGGAATGTTATTGATAGATGATGTGGTAATTACTCGATCGAAATTGTCGTCTCGAGAGGTCGTGCCGCAATTGGCGCCTAGAATGGGAACGTTGAGGATGATTGGTGCGTAAGCGATTGGGTGGGGATTTGAATTAGTGTGCTTTTCTAGTGGGTTTTGTACTTTTTTTTTTCTTCTGATTCTTCGGGTGGAAGGCCCGTGCGTTGTGGGTTAGGTGTCGTGTGGAAGGAAGCGAAATGTGGAGGAGCTAATTTGGGATAAGGCTTAGTTAGTTAGTTAGGGGCTAGTCTGGTGTGACGCGAACCTTTTTTATTTTTATTCTTTCAGAACAATCTACCTACCTACCTTTTTTGATTTTTGATTCTTTTTTCTTTCTTTCTTCCCTAGGGTGGATTTGGGGTTTTAGGGTATACTTATGATGAAAATTCTTGATTATGGAAGAATAACGATGGATGGATGGTTTAATTTGATGGATGGTTTTGGCTTATCTTGATGTGTTAGCTATATATGAGATCGGATTAGATTATATCTATAGTAGAGGAATGTTTTTAATTCGAGATGGTGTTGCTTATCTCTTGGTTCGTTTCTATTTGAGCTAATTCTTGTCTCGCGGCCTTGATTTTACCATCAACCAAATTATTCTAGTCATACAAATTCATCTCTTGGGAAAAATGGCGGTGGGACAAAAAATAGCCTAGAACCCCTCATTCCCCTTCTCTCTTACTTATTACATTTTTCGCCAAAATGAAATAGAAAGATAGTGTGGGTGTGTGGGTGGGGTTCACGCACGCTGTACTCAAGTGTGTGTTAGCGTTGGCTGCGACCGGTGACAAAGTTACTCTGGGTAACTTTAACTCCTGGTCTTATTTCAAGTTCACCGGTTCTCCTTGTTCGAGATTTGCCGCTGACTCCTTTTTTTATTCATTTTTTAAAGATAAATTGAAATTATATTAGCGAGTATATAATCGATTCAGATGTAAGGATATTTTTTCTTTAATTGACCATATGTACCCTAGGAATACCGGAAAGAACAAGGGTGGGCAAGGAGGATTCGTTAACCGCGTTAGTTTCTTGTGGGCTGGCTGAATTAAGCGACGTAAGCTACCAAAAACTCTAAGTGGGGCGTCACGTCATCACCAATGATAGCGCTTGTGGGGTTATCATCTGATGTTTTGACACCTAACATTTTATTTGCACCTTACTCGAGTAATCACCTATTTATTACAACATTATATATGAAATCTTATTATCCAATACATCAACTCCTTCGCTTCCTTCATAAGTCTATCTGGTCTTGATATATCATTCCTATATTCCCACTCCATTTAAATTTCCTTTCCCCATCTTTTCCGTAAGCCCCGCAATCTATAACTCCAATCAATACCTTTATCGCGGGTGTTCAAATCACCTCCCTTATATTCATGTCATATCTGTAATCGAATAACCCAAGCCCGGAACCTTTTGGCAAGTGCTAAAGAAAAGCATTATCGAACTCCTAGTTCTTTCGGCAGGCAGCAGCGATCGTATAGTTTTGGGTGATCGATAAGTTATTATTGTAGGTTTGGTGGATGAGTGACGAAGGTCTGGGTAACTGTCATGATGCATAATCCAAGCCCAAAACAATTTGAGGAGCGCTAATGGCCGCGAGCCTTGGGAGAAAAAACATTATCGAACTTTTGGATGCTTTTGGCAGCAGCTGTTGTATAGTGTTGTATGACTGATGCTTGGTCATTATAGGTTTGGGTGGATGATACATAAGTGGTTGAGTGATGAGGGTGTTTGAGAAAGGTTTGAATGCGGTTAGACGAGAGACGAGATTGTTCGATGGCGGATGTTTGAGGAGTGGAAGTGGAAGCCGAAGTGTAGTTGTGACTGAGTGTGAAGGGGGTATGTGAGTACGGTTGATAAATGGAAGCAGGCAGAGAGAAGATTAAACATTACAAAAGAAAGAATGGATGACATGTGTTAGGAATGATGAGAGGATTCCGGGAGTCATAGAAGCATGTGGCGAAGAGAGAAATAGAAAGAGGATGGGAGAAAGAGAAGGTATAGGTGGAAGCGTGGTTAAAAAAAAACTTGGAACGAGTGGCCATCAAAGAAGAAGAGCGCAAACGACGAGTGAGTGTGAGTTCAGATGATGGATGTGGGAATTGAGCATCAAGTAAGACAGATGGTTCAATGAGAAAAGATCCGGATTTAATAAAAGAGGAAAATGAGCGGGAAAGGAAGCAGTAATACGACAGCGGAGCATATACAAGCAAAGTGAAGAGAGACAGTGTGCACTGGATGACGGATGAGAAAAATGGAATGTGAGGGATGATATGGAAGAGCAGAGGGCTCAAGAAGACAAATGAAGAGAATAAACTTACTCAGAAGTGGCAGAACCTTGTACGGCAATGTTGAAAGTTTGGCTGGACATGGTGATGCTGTCACAGGGTATTTGCGCGTGGTGAGTATGTATATTCGAGATACTTGAGATGGAAAGCGAAAAAAAATAGTAGACAATGGACTTGGGGAGATGAGAGACGGAGGATGGGTGTTATTGAGGAAGAAGAGGAAGCCATATATATAGGTTCTTGAGAATCAAAATCCACCTGAAATCCGATTCAACATATCTGGAAATGCCAAAGCCTTCTTCAGATCATTTTTGCTAACTGATTAAACACCCGAAACTGTATGTTCTTTACCTAAAACCTACCCAATAACGGAACTAGGCTCAAGCTTGGACTAGCTGCAACCTTTCTCCGCTTATTGGTCGGTGGTAAAAAGGACCTTGCAGTATGTATCCTTCCTGCATGCAGTGATGGATATGACTGAGCGCTGCATAGTTTTTAGCTCGCGGTTTTTAGCTCGTGGAAACTCCAAGAGCTATCCGCCGGTCCCAAATCCAGAGTCCTTATCATCCTGGTACATCCATTGCATGTCAGACGCCCCAGGCACGAATGACAAGGCTCGCCTCATCGCCAATGTACCCGCTCTATCCGATGTCAAAAATCCAAGCCGGTATTGTCTCAATTGCTTCCCTCCTTCGTAGATCGTGTTGTTCTGGTGAGCGGGTAAGGACATTAAATCTGAAATACAACATTTTTTTAAATTTCCAAGTCAAATGCCAATTATTGACTAAAGAACATTCTAAATCATTATCGCAAACTTTGAAATTGACATCGACAAGATCTTTATTGTAAGTTGACTTTCTGGTATTACAAAACTAATCACTATTAATTCAGGGTTACTATCATCTATTTAATCCTCTATTCTACTAATAAAAGAATTATTGTAAAACAATACTGATATAATAGGAATATTAAACTAATTCTAATATGTACTCAGAATATACATACTTATTCCAATTGTTAAATTATATCTATAATCAACTGAGGTACCCTTTTATGAAAGATAAGGGGCGTGAAGAATTGGGCCTTTACATTGTGGTTGTTTTTCGCTAGAATACTTCGGTGAGCAAATCGTGAACTTCATCAAGACACTTAGTAAATTAATTGCTCCATTTTTTTGAGTTTCCTTGTCAGCCCGATTCTAGAAGTTTTAGTGCGCCAGTGCGCCAGTGCGCCAGAATCCCTTAAGAGTTATCCTATCATCATCCTTCCCTTAGTAACCCCATTGATAAGATTTACGTAGTAACATACAGTGGGATTGAGCCGTCTTAGATAGTCATAGACTCAGTGTAGACGTTAATTTAATCAATCAATCAATACAGTGGGATTGCGGTGGGATCTGTAGGTGGAGCCTGTGACGCCTCACACCTCCGGGTCACGTGGCATGCCCCGTTTGTATTTAATCATAGGAAAACTCTCTACTCTTGTTTTCCTTCTTCTTTTCTCCTTAGCTTAGTATTTTCTAATACAAGATACTTTACCCAGTATTCTTGAGTGTGACAGAGCCTTTCAATGATCTAAAGATATGTTTTATTGGTTACTTGAGTATTTTTTTTTCCGTTTAACTCGGATTTGATTTGTCCGGCTACCTTTTTGTATCAATCAATCGAGTTTTCAATCATTTATATTATTACAATTACAATTACAAAATTAATTTTACTATTATAGTAGTATATTAATAGTTATCTAAATATTAGGATAAACAAACGAATTTGGGAACTTTCGCTGTTATTAATTGTAACGATACTATACTGGAGGCAGCGGCTGCCTGAGGTTTCGTCGGTTGGTAGTTATGGGTTAAGGCTTTATCACTGGTATTCACTTGAAAGTGAATTCGTTACTAGATCAAATAGAATGTAGGTAAACTAATTGATAACTAAGTTGAGCACGAAGCTCTTAAACTATGAAACTATCTTAACTATATACTTCCGAATACTGTTGGATAGCCTGGATAGACTAGGCTATCCAGTCTATCCATCACGTGATCCTTTAAAGGCCTCAGGACATTAATCCTGGGACGATTCTGATCCTAGGATAATTGTGATTCGTGACATTAATTTTCTATCCCTTATTTCTTTCTTTTCATGAATACTGATCTCGCATTTGGGAAACTCTTCTCTCATACTTCTTCCGAGTCTTGTCTCTCATCATCGCGTCTTGGAAATTGCAAAATTATATCCACCCTAATAGTTGTTCATACTGGAGCGGGTATTGAAGTCTGAAGTGTGCCTTGAGGATGAGTGCTACTACAGGGCTTTACAGAATTTTAGCACTACAAGAGGCCTGTAATCTAGCACTTGAACCATTTGTCTACTGATTAGCATGCGAAAAATTAATTCGAATGAAATTATAGAGTTTTAATAAGTTTTTAAGCTTAATTTGGTATTGAGTTCTATGAATCGATTTGATAGGCTTTTTAAGATGCTGGCAGGGTTGTGTCAAATTGTCAATTGAATGGTGATCAAACTGTAAACCAACTGATTACCAAACTATTGATCCATCGGAAAAAATCTCCTTCAAAACCATGCCTCCCTGCTCGGAATAAGCTTTTATCAACATTTTATGAAACAAGACCAGTGATTATCCCAGTAAGCAATGGTACCACGTATTGTAACAGTCGCATCTTCCGAGTAGATTGGGCATATTGCCCAACTTCTAACCCACCAGTTAATCGTACCCACCCACCGACGCTGCTGATCTGATGTTGATTATTCGTGCTTACTGTCAGCGCAATAAATAAGCTTTAAGCACGTAACCTTCCTACCACAACAAAGGGTGGACCAACCCTCCTCAATCTTAATTAGTAAGCAGTTGTGTACCATCTAGCTATTAAAACTGGAGGGAAAGGGAGAGAAGTTGAATTTCCGAAATCTGAAAGTAGTACAGAATACAAGAATCATAGCTTAATCATCAAATTTGAAGTTATTTATACTAATATGAAATTATTTATCCATACTAAACCTTATTACACGTAAAAATCTCAGTCTATAGTTAGAACAAGTTATAATCTCAAAAATGATGAGTTTATTGATCCTCGATCAGATCAGTAAATCACTGATCCGCTGCTTCTATACGGCATAGCAACATTATACAAGCATCTCGATGACCTTATCTGGTCACCGCTTGGAAGAAACTACTAAAGGCACATTACATCACGTTTATGTTATCTCCAATAAAATCTAGCAGAGCTTCACCAACTTTTCACATTTCGTTGCACGCTAAGTTCTACCTTAAAGTCATCTCCAGCTTCCACCAGAGCTACGGGTAACCTCCGTAATGCCCCGGGTGTCAGGGTACAGAAAATTGGATTATCATAATGATTAAGCTATCCACTGCACTAACTATACTCCTACAGAGGTGTCTGCCCTTATTTTTGTCACCGCTTTTTCTGCCGGCAATATTATTTGCTTGATTTCTCAATAATATTGAGGTGGATCGAATGTGATTTATATACAGTACTTGCACACAGATAATAACCATTCCCTTGTTTTACATCAAAACTTATAATAAACATTTTAAAGTTTTATATATTCAATCTTTATTGTGACGCCTCACACCTCCGGGTCACGTGGCATGCCCCGTTTGTATTTAATCACAGGAAAACTCGCTACTCTTGTTTTCCTTCTTCTTTTCACCTTAGCTTAGTATTTTCTAATACAAGATACTTTACCCAGTATTCTTGAGTGTGACATTTATTTTATATAATTTAATTTATTTAATTTAATTTATTTTCAATTGAAATTTTCAAAAATTAAGATTATGTGACTGTCACGATTCACCATCACGTCGGACAAGTATGGATCACGTGATGGAGCCTCCAGGAGCATAGGCTCCTCCAGGCTCCTGGAAAGGACCAGTATATAAACATTCATTATTTTCATAGTATAGGAGCTTCGTGCTTAACTTAGTTATCAATTAGTCTACCTACATTCTACTCGATCTAGTAACGAATTCACTTCCAAGTGAATACCAGTGATAAAGCCTTAACCCACAACTACCAACCCGACGAAACCTTAGGCAGCCGCTGCCTCCAGTCAGTATCGTTACAGGTTTATAACTAGGCGTCAAATAGGGACTTAAGTAATGACAATAATGATATGCAATTTGTAACTAATAGTAGAGTATACTGAATGATTGATCTTGAGCACGAAGCTCTACAATAAAGAAATTCATACTGAATATATAGATCTTCATGCTCCCTTGGATCCTTTTGGATCCTCAAGCTCCAAAAGCTCCAAGTCACGTGTTTTCTGACGGTGCGTGCGCATACGGTCCCAAAGTGGCCCAGATCACATATTAATTCGATGAAATCTGATCGCTTTTGCACAAGGCCTAAGCTCTCCTAATTAATCAGTTGTTACCATCGTAACATAAGGGAATTCATTCCTGTATAGATTATCAGAAAAGTGGATTATTATAACGTAATTTATCACCGAGTGGGCCATATCACCGAGTGGGCCACTTTCACCTCAATTTACACTTTCAAGTACATATTATTCAACAACAATTGAATCAATTGATTGAAACTATTAGGAATCTAATAATCTAGGATCTATTATATTGATTTGACAAGTTCTTGAATTATGACCTGGCTTTCCACACTTACTACAGCATCTACTAGAAGATGCTTCCCCATTAGAATTCCCCCCATTTTGACGCTCGTCGCGTTGAATCTGAATATCAACCTCTTGCTGAGATAATATATCCATAGCTTCTTGTCCAGTAAGTACTCCTCCTTGCCGTAATTGAGTTTTTTTTGCACGTCGATGTTTGCTTAATGCCTCATTTGCCTTCCGAAGTGTACGGTTTTCTGCACTTAAAAGTGTATTTTCATGTGCCAATCTTTCTGTGCCTTTAGCTAAAGCTAGTACAGTTTTGAATATAGGTGTAGGAGAGCTTGATTGATGACGAGATATTCGAGATTTTACTAAAGTTGATTGAGAAAGAGCTTCAGTTGGATTGTGAGGGGTTTGAGAGATCCAAAGATCCAAATCGAAAGGAGGAGTAGGTGTATGAATTCGAATATCTAATTTTGAGAGTACAGCTTCGGGATTAAATGGTATTAATCCAGCTCCTCGAAACCCAGCTTTCATATTCTGAACTGTAATTGATTCTTGATATGCAGCTTTAAAAGCTATAAAGAATTCAATCTTGGAGATATGATTGATATGTGCCTTGATAAATCCATCAATTTGACAACCATACGAACGTTTTAGGACACTAAAACACCCAACATCAAGTGGTTGAGTTAAATGACTTGAATGCGGTGGTAATCTTATACATATAATATCATTTTCCTTGCAATATGACTGAAAAGATATTGATTCATGACTTTCGTGTCCATCTAATACTAACATTCGATATTTGCCCTTTCTTCGATGAATCGTATGTTTATCGAAATGCTTTAACCATTCTAATCCTGTCTCATTATTCGTCCATCCATTGGAAGTAGGTTTGATAGCCCAATCCGCAGGAAAATCGGTTTCGGTGTACCAATTGGAAAGATGGATTTGTCCTTGAACTACCAGAAATGGAGGTATAGTTTCACCCTCCCCATTACCACATATAATTGCTGTAGCCCATTCTCGATTGCCTGGTTGTACTGCTTTACCTCTGCCTCGTCGTTCAGCATCAGTTACAACCATTGCAGCACTTATAATCCCCATCATAAAGCCTGTTTCGTCGAAATTATAGAAATCGCAATCCAGAATACCATATTTTGCTCGCATATTCGATACCAATCGAAACCACTCCTCAAGAAGCTTAGGGTCTTCGCAGAGAGCTCTTTGAAAATCATAAACACGACTAAAACGCGTCTTTAATTCTGTATGACGCTTTACGAATCGATGAGCCCAGAGCTTTCCAACTTTCTTCGCATTTCTTGATTCAAGAATATAATTCGCCATATCTTCTACACCCTTGATTTTAGGTGGAAATCCTCTTCGATCCATATCAAGTATGTATTCAACAATCACTTTCTCTTCCAATTGTGTAATCTTATAGCAATTCGCTCGAGTTTCTGTACATGGAGTTAAACCATCCATTCTGTAGCTGATCGTTGTGCGAGGTATATTATATAGTTGAGCAGCCTTCCGAATGCTTAGTTTTTTATCTTTTTGAAAAGCTTCGATAGCTAAGAGTAAACGTGCTTCTTTATTTGTAGATTGCATAATAAATGGTTGATAAAACGCGTGTTGAATATGAAGAGTGTGAATTGAGGTGAAAGTGGCCCACTCGGTGATATGGCCCACTCGGTGATAAATTACGTTATCCACTATATTAAATCATATCTCTAAGGGTATGAGAACCCATTTATTTATAAGCTGTATACCATTTCCGTACTAGCCTCTGTTCCTGGTACCCACCTTGTGTTTAGCATGTGAGGTTATATATTTGTTAGTGGTGGAGAACTTGTGGATGATAATACGGGGCGATCACATGATCTGCGTTAAACTTCGAAAGGAATACCCACTTTCGGATAACTTCGACTTCCGATTTTAGGCCCGCTCAAAGCTCAGAAATGATCCTCGCGTGGCTGATCTTCTATGCATGTGCGAACGGCCGGGAAGTGGCTTTCATACGTTCGGGATTCGCGCTTCGCGGGTCTCATATGGTAACCCTTGTTCGTCCCCCCCTGTATGACTGCAGGCATATCATTTGGGGACCCACTCGAAGAGGAAATAACTAGATACCTACGACGTTACTACTGGCGGCAATGGATTGTTTTTATCCTTTTGTGGAGATCTTGGAATTTTACTTTGACTCGCTAGGACCCTATATTCGATGGCCGTTTCGGGAAACTTCAGTATCGTCACGTCCTCATTTGATAATTCTTATGAATTGCAGAATCTGGAAAGTTTTCGGTCAGCTTTGAAAATAACGCGAAAGTCATGACCACCTGACACCATGAGCCTGTACCCTTCCTTACTCGAACCAATTCCCAAGAATAGTTTACATACCTACATTTTATTGCTTGCGATATGAAGTTGAAGAGTCTCATCAATACATCTCAGTAAGATTAAAAGGAATAGTTGAATCACCAACAAACCCCTTTGATATACTGAGCAGTACAAAGCGATTGGGTTTGGAGAATTTCAATGCAACAATCGCATAATGAACCATGGGTTTTTTCCATCTCCATCAAAGTGTTTTTGGAAGATTTTATGTGCGTTTCGTGTTGCATGCATTATTGAGGATTTTCGTTCTGCGTTATTGCATCTATCTACCTGATGTGGCACGCCCCACTCTCATGTTGGCTGCAGCAACACTAGCTTACATGCGCCAATCGGCAATAATCAATAATGCAACATTGGCTTATGGCGATATTTAGTCTCACCGTTCTATGAGTATCACTTATTCCATAACTGTTATATGATGTACAACTAGTTGAGAAGGCTCGAACCTGTTCAATAATAGACGTTTCGCAAAAGATTAAGCGAGAATTAAAAGGAGAAGCTTTGAAGTGTTTGTCGACGAAATTATTTACTCCTACAACATACGCCACCTAGAACATGCCACCAACCACTCAATCCCATACACTATAATTGTTGCCAAAGAAGAGAAAGTTACTCATAAAATCATCTATTCATCAAGTGATCTCCTTACTCCATCCGAGTTCTGCCTTATAGTTCTTGTGGTCACCTTCCCTTGAACATCCAAGCTTTCACCATCTAGGCAAGAATTTTAAGAGCTAGTGCTATTTCTCTCTTTGGAAGCATCATTGCCATCGCCGCTATCCTGGGTCGCATTACCATCAAAAACCTCATCGAACTCCTTCAGAAAGGTACCCATCCTATACCCGGCGACCGCAACTTTACCGAGCTGTTTGTGACCACCGGATCTGGTGGTATTGGCCATGGTTGCAAATGGAACAGAAGTTTCTGGATCGGCGAGGTAACTTTGAATACGAAAGGCAGTAATTATTCGGTATTCTGCGGATCTTGTGGATGAAAGGGGTTGGGATGAGGGATTGTTTGTGCTAGACGAGGAGAGATAACGGTCAGAATACGTTGAGGCGATGCGACAGGAATAGATCATAGAAGTAATGAATGTTTGGAGAGGTTGATGAAATTAGGTAGGAGATAGTAGCAGAAAGCGAAGGCGGAGATAAATATTGGAGTGAAGAAACGAAAGCAGTTAGGGCATAAAGATATTAGGGTAGGCTAGAAACAAAAATAAAAAAGGCCGGAAGGAGAGACCATCTTGTTGTGGACTAGCTAGAAGAGTAAATGGAAGTTTGTTGTTTTCCTCGATAAATAAAAAAGTCGCAAAGCGGTTTACAGGAGGTAAGGTTAGCTTGGTGGAGGAGAAAGTTCATTCTCCCAAACACCTGTAAGAGATGGAGAAAAATAAAAAAAAGTTCTTGCTTACTAATAGACATCGGAGTCCTTGGGGATAACATTGGAGACTCGGCCGGCCATGGTTTCGAACGAGACGGGGTTGTAATATGGAAACGGATATATGATATTGCGAGAATTGACAAGCACGTGATCGTTTCGGGAACGCTTTGAAAATCGAAAAGGAAGACGCTGAAAGGATAATAAAATGATGGAGGGAAAGTTTGCAGTGGGCAAATAATCTCGAGGATATAACAGTTTTTATACATGATTTCTACTAGATGAATATACTGATCCTACTTTGTCTGGCTTTCGGGGGCAGGATAATCGAGGCAAAGATAAAAAGGGTGGTTTTCAATCAATTGGTACAGACTCTCTGTTTTAGAAAAGCAGAGCTAGAATAAAATGTGGGTAATTGATCCTGGATATGCACACTTCTGTACAAAGTATGCAAGCTGCAAAACTTTGTCTAGCGCCGGAGAGACGGGTGGGGACGAGTCCATTCACCGAAATGTGGTTTGCAAACCCCCTTCGTATTTTGATTGTGTGAGTAAAGATTCTAGAGGTATGTGTGAATTACCGATCAAAGTTATAATTACCTTTAATCATTTGAATAAATGTGATTTATTGCTTTATTTATATTATATAATATTATTCTTTACAATCGTTACCGGGTATACAATCTTATGTAATACTTACCCCATAGCACCCAACATCCAAGAATCCAGCTGTCTGCTTCAAATACTGTGATGATAAGTGATAAGAGGATGTTGGTTTTGAGGGGCATTACAAAAGTGTGAAGGTGCAATTTTATAAAGTCAAATCGAGTTTTTATCCGTCCACGTTCTACCGATGGTGGATCTACCCGTCAGCGCTTGCTCGACCCATGCAGCCGGGTGGTACGCCTAGAGTTTTGCTCAACCAAACTCGGAAATGTCAGCATATGTACTCTCTTGCCCAAACTCGAAGACAGCAAAATGCTATGTTGGCGAGGCGAATGTGTTGACCAACTTAGATGGCTTTTTTTGCTAATCTCGAAAGTATGTGCGTTCGACCATGTTATTAGTTATTACCGGAAAAGAATGATCTATCTTCCGGTCGTGGCCTAGTGCTCTCTCCCCGACCACCAACGTCTAATATTGTATTTCCAGACCTCAGATGATGATTTGTCGAATCATTTTATTGCAAGGTCGACAAAGGCAAACTCTTCATTCTGCTATTGTTCGCAAGCCAGGCTTGCTGAACCCGTCCATCGGCTCAAAAATCGCCCCAAGTGGTGCCGGCTGCTTATTTTCCGTTCGTCGGTCATTTTAATTTAATGAGTTTATTGTTCATACTAAAACTTTACTCGGATAGGTATCAAGATCTAGTCGCATATGTTCGGCTATCAGTACGACAATATCTTACAATAAGTTTGACATTGTAGATGCCTGGCTATGGTTCAACTGTCCGATGTGTTGGGTTGATCATAGTAGAGGCGTCAATGCTAGAAAAACAATCAAAAGGCTCCTATCCGGTACTTTTTGCATCTGCATGGTTAGTTTAGCCAGTCACGAAATGGATATCGAAAGAATTTTGTCGTGTGTGCTCGGCAAGCATGAATTGTGCAGCGCAGTATAGAGACTTTACATTTGCGAAGCCAATTTGGCAAACCTTATCCTAGGATTATCAGGATCTATTTCCATGAGAATCTTTAGCAAAACTATGCGAAAATTTATTAATCTAATCATTAGATATCTTGTCTAGGTGCAGGTCTCATGCTCGCCATTATGTCTAAACTCTCATGTGCATAATATTTGCTGCAGCCTTATTATTCCACACCGCTGGGGAGGATATAATATAGCGAACGTTTCAAATTATTGAAGTTACTGTCCAATTAGCTTGCCAAGCCGCAGCGGGTTTGCTGTCCGACTAAAGACTCGGTAAAGTGCTAAAGACCTTGTGAAGAACCCTGTACCCTGCAATAAACCTGTATCTTGCACCACTACGTTACCACAACCACCAAATTTTCTTCTATTTATAAAAATGTATCCTCTTCACAGACGTTCCATAGTTTTCAGACCAGACTATCGCTACGCGATTATTCCGAAAGATGTCCAAACACGTCCACAAGCTACTCACCCAATCGAACTACACTTCTATCGACTTGACGAAAAGAAGGATCACGATAAACGACTTGCACATGTCCATCCACCAACCCCGCCCCCAAACAAACTAAAAGCCCACAAAATAACCGCCCAGGAAAACCTCGACGACTGTAAAACCACCTCCGTCTTCATAAGCTTCGTCAACTAGCTACGAATATGGCTTCCAAAAGGGTTTTACATCGATTGCTTTGATGATTGGCCTTACGCTCGCTCAAACCCCATCTCTCGTGATCGCAAACGTCGCGTTATACGAACTAAAAATGGTGATGGAAAGGGAAAAGCCGAAGCCGAAAGTTCACAAAGGTGATTTATACCAGGTTTCATAAGGTAGTGGAGGATGGTCTCGAGGAGCATCTCAGTGTAAAGGATCCAGGGTTACTGGTGAAGCGGCTTGGGGTAGCACGGAGGCGGAGGAGGATAGGTTGGTTAAGAGGGTGGAGAGAGTTTTTAATAGGAAGTTGGGACTGGAAGATGAGGAGTATGATGATTGAAGAGTCGGTGGGGAGATTATGGAAAGCATTGAGGGCTTTGAGGTGTATTAGACGACTGGATTAGATTGGTTAGTGGTTGTTGGATGAGTAATATGAAGATTTATCTCTCGCCTAATCCCCTATAGTGAGCTATTATTCACTCAAAATTATGGGTAATATAGAGGGTGGTAGTGTAGCGAACCGACTGCTAAGGTGATGATAGCTTCGCCGCTAAAGGAGAAATTCTCCGGCACACCACCACTTGCAGAAGACCTAAAAGATGACCTTGAAACTGAACAAACGGCAGAGCAAGAATGGTCAGCAATAAGTTGATGCTCAGTTACCCGAGTGCTATCTCATCCGATAGTTTTTTCTCCCTTGGGCACGGCTATTCCCCACCTCGTCTATGCAGTTTAGACCCACTAGGATGTGGATCTAGACGTCGGTTACAACATGAGGGGACGGGAACATAGACGAATTATGACTTTCAGGATACTTCTTGATGTAATAGTTAGATGGCTTTTCATTTAGGCCCTGATAGCTTATAAAGTGTTCTCCTAGCATGCGAAATAAGATATAGTAGGTAGTTAATAAATGAGCTCGCCTAGACAAGAATCGCGTCAACGAGCGTATTGTATCTCATGTCATTTATCCTTTAAAACTTCAGATGGCATTCAAATGATCATGAAATCGACCCAAAGCTAGAAGTTGCATGAAAACTTTAATGCACGCAGTTGAGTTGCGAAAAGTGGGGAGATCATTATTCCAAAATGAGTTAACTTGAGCAACTCTTTTCGCCAAAGGCCGGAGATGGAGGGTAAATTCAATAGTCCAGACTGCAGTGAGATAATAGGAGACCTTCGAACATTAAAAACATCTTGAATATTCAATTCATTAGATATTAATTCACCTAAAACAGTGAATTATTTCAAGGTACTGAAGGCCCACATATAATCTGCTACTCCAAATTATTCGAGCCCAATGCAGAAACTAATTGGGCAATGCCAAAAGAGCTATCTTAAATTATTAAGTTAGATGCTGTATATTCATCTAATGATGGAAGTTCTTAGGCTGAGATGGTCACAAGCGAACCGAGAAGTGTTGTTCAAGACCGGAGATTAACTCTTTTTCCCTCCCTTCAAAATAAAATATCCCATAAGTACCAGGCTTTCATACAGAAATTTGAACCTAGGAAAGTTAAGATGCAAAGAAGGCAAAGCTTTGAGCTGAATGGAATAAAATGATTGGATTTAGATTTGAGGTAAAAGCACTCGCCCCAGCAGTTTCGAGTCATGATAGTAATCGTGAGATGACTTGGCATTAAATCTTATTACTCGTAGCCAGGACAGCATTAGAAAGAAGAGCCGCATGAATCTGTAGTGTAACATTAAGACGGTGCTAAAGCACCAATCAGGCTCTTCGGCTCAAAACCTTGGCAGGTAAGCCGACAGGAGCAACATACATGATCTTGTACCTACCTAATCATACGTAATCAAAGCCACACCGCCATTAAATGGATGCACGGTATCATCTTTATCTCGCCTTCGGTACATGGAGCTTTCTATACCTAGATTTTTGCCTGGAAATGCATGGCTATGCATGCAATTTGTTCCCAACGGTTGTAATTCTCGTGCATGCGAGGTCCTCTCTACATGCAGGATACTGGTGGGGTATTATTTCAAGTTCGTGTGTAGTTCATGTATACTTCACAGATAAATTGATTTTGTAAGACAAGGAAATACGCCGAACCATATTGGTCAGATCCTCGAGCGACTCAATCCGACTTATTTGATTACTTCTGTGTATTGATACGTAGCACAAAAATATGCGGGTGCATTCTGCACCAGCGGCTATGCCGACACACGATCTGCTTATGCCATCTGGGTGGGTATAGAAACCACGCAAAGTCACAGTCGACTTGAAGCATAACCACAAAGCCAACACCAAAAATCAGCGATTTCAAAAACGTATTAAAAATAGAATTTTCTATTAATTCAATTAAAACTTTAAAATATGATTATTCAAATATCAAAATCACATCCAATTTAATATAAACTACAGATTTAAGATATTTGAGAAAGATAAACCAATCATGTCAATTCACTTGTAATTGTGATGAGGTCTTCCTCACGGGGCGAACATGAGTCTGTACACCCACTGGTACGGAGGACGGCTCGAAAAGGGATGCGACTATAAGGCCTTACAGGGTATTAACACTATAATACACTGTAATTCAACCTTTCGGATCAAGCCCTAAAAATTAATACTTAATTAGACTTTAAAAGGTTTATTTAAACCCTATAATTTTATTCGATTAGGATTAGGGTTATGTGAAACTCATCATATACTAATTCTTATAAATTCGTTAAGTATTAAATAACACTAGCTAGATGGTCAGGGTGTAAAACTATAAATCTTTTTATAATGCTAATACCCTATATAGTTGTATAAGGCCCTGTAACCACATCTCTTTTCGAGCCGTCCTCCGTAATGTGTCTCAAATCTGATCAATTAAAGTAACAATAAGACTACCGTATTAATTACGGTCTAAGATATAAGTTAGACCACCGTATCTTAGACTAGTACTAGGTACTATATCTTGACACTGTAATACGGTAGTCTAAGGTGCGAGAAGGCTAAGCTACGCCCTCTGCAAGTACCACAAATAGGTATAGCATATACGTGGGAAAAAAGTAAGTGAAATGAATTGACCATAAAGTCCTATCTGTAACAAAAACAATTGCAGATTCCGGTCACGGAATATCTACAGGATTTTAAGTTGCACTTTTCATCGCATGTTACGATGCTGTAAAAGGCTATGTTTAAAGAAGTAAAAATAAAAGCGATGCCCTTTAGATTAATAGATGGGAGACAACCTCGTTTGGTTTAGCTCATTCACCAAATGTGGTGGTTTGCAAAATGGTTTGCAAAAGGCTATGTTTAAAGAAGTAAAAGTAAAAATGATGCCCTTTATTCACCAAATGTTGTGGTTTGCAAAAAGGTTCGCAAAACCCTTCTGATTGCCTTGAATTTGCGTTAAGCTATTGTTGTATTTGCGTTAAGCTATTGTTGTATTTGAGGTTGTTACATTTACATGCGTAGGACAGGAATGTAGAAACCCCCTACCAATCATATTACATTATCACTCAATAATCCCTGATAGTCTGACAATGCCCCTGTATACTTACGGGACAACTGATAGCAAAAACGACCAATGCCGTTATTTTCGATCAACAACTGGCGGAATTCGGTGATTTTTCATTAAGAAAAAATCGAACGCCCTTGGGATACTCTGCAACATATATATAAAGAGACCAACATTCCAAAAAATTTACTCACCCCTTTCTTCCAATGACTATCTTTCAACAGACGCTCTTACAGTACAATCGACACCCCCTTATTACCACATCACGTACAATACATTTAACTACTTTCAACGCGCAAAGCAATCATGTCGAGCACCAGTGAAAGCTCTCACATTGCCGTACAAGGCTCTGTGGCTTCCGAGTAAGTCGACAATTCCTCCTCTTGCTTCGCGTACTCGACTATACCAGGCTTCGAGTTATAATTTCATTGCTTGGTATCTCTTTCTTTCTTTCTTACCATTAGACCTACTCTTCTTCTGACCTTTATCCTGGCGCACCCTCTGCGCTTCACCTTAACCTCTCCAACGGCTTTGTTGTATTTTCATAGTATCCAGCTCTAATATCTTCTTCCTTCCGCTAGCACAAACAACACTACAGACCATCGTTCATACAATACCTCCCCCACCGAAGCCAAAGGCTTCTCTGCTAATCGCATTGAACGCTATCTCGCCGAAAATGACTCTCCGGTTCCATACGCCTCGCCAGCTCACCATGACGGCGGTAACTTGGAGAGACCCTCGACTGCGACGCACAAAATGAACCTCAAATTGCAGCAGTTTGATGCAACATTCCATGGCCAGGGAGGAGCTTAACGCAACAATTGGATGTTGATAATTGAATGGACACCAGCGCATACGCATATAAGAGTTGGAGGACGGCTACAAGAAGGACTATCAGAATGACTTAACTAGAATGGACAACCTATCATCAATGTGATCATATCTTCAGCGAAACCTCGAAACAGGGTGACAGTGATCAGCTGCCTTATCTTACAATGTTCAAGAACGATAGCTTTTTTCGGTAATCGTTTAATCATTCAAATCAATTGGGTTACTGAAACTGCTCAGATAAAACTTTCAAAACTTTCAAAATTCCCAAACCCAATGACTCATCTTGAATTAGATAGATCTTTCAAATAAAATAAACATTCAATTATACTAAACCTATTGAAAGGCAACTTGCTCTGAAAGATTCAAATAAATTGTCAAACCACCCGAAAAGCTCCCCAACATCATTAACAAGTTGCCCCAAACATAAAACATAGTAATATCGGAAGTAACCACCCTTGGATTAATTAATTCCGAGACCAGGGTGCAATTTGCGCGATTCATGACAACTACTTAGGAGCGCGAGAGAGGCCTCGAGGCTGACTTTGTGGCCGTCAACGAACTATGTATGCCCCTTGGCAAGAGGCTCTTGCCAGCCCATGTACGAATAAAAGAATAAACGTTTGCGCTAGCTTTTCTGGAAGAATAGAAGGCTACTCTTCTAGTAGGTAGGTAATCTTACATGCAACGGAAATGACGGCCGCTGACCGCTGTATCCTAAGCGCAACTTTGCGGACAAATCTTGGCAGGGTGTGAGGGTGGCAAAGGTCAACCGCAACCAGAGCATAACGCAGCCAGTAATAGTAGGATTGACTCTCTATCGCCCTGCAACCGTGTATGTGTATGTTGTGTGGGTGAAGATTGAGTGAAGAGCGGGAGAGAGTGTAGAGTGGAGAGCGGTGTGAATTCGTCGTGTTGGAAGAGAAGGGACGTTTGACAGGGGAAATTTGATTTGCACCTATAACAAAATAGGAAAGGTTCAATGTGGGGTTCGTCAACTTTCGCTCTAGTGTCTTGGAACTGCGTCATTTATACGATCCTGCATCTGATGTCTCTTGAAGCTTATACTCGAGTAGCTGTTTTCCTTCTTTGTTCTGAAATAAATTAATGAACTTGAAATGTTTGGTAAAATCATTTGAACAACTAAGATTATCACAAGGAAGAAATACGATTGATACTTGGCCCCTTCGAATCTCATGGTCGCTTCTTTACTTGATACAAAACAATAGGAGAATTCATCATCTTGAGATTTCTATGCCACAGAATCTAAGTGCCTTGTAAGTTGACTAGACTAGGCAGAAAGAGCGCATTTAGCCCAGCCTTACAGACCGGAGACAAATTCGACAAATCCTATCCACCTGAACAAATCAAGCAAACCAAAGAGCTTCCGATTCAACCAAATATATTAGTTCCACCTAAATACGACATCAATTTGATAAATATTACCTCATAAACATAAACAATCATCAGAATGGCATCTACTCCTACACTGATCGGCATGCCCGAACCACCATCAAATATTGATACTCCAACTGATGCACCGTAAATACTCACCCCACAATCCCCCTATCAAAATACTAATGTAATCTACTCCAGAGGAACCCCAAACTCAACCACGACCTCCCTCTCCGCGCTCTCCACCACCGCTATCAAAGATGGTCATCGCGGATCTGCTCACCCGACCGGAAGCTCTCATCATCAACACACTCTTTCAAACAATACCCTCGAAGCGCAGCGCGCAGATCGAATCTCACGCCTTGCAGGTCTCGAACGGGTAACCACAGCGACCCCTCAAAATCCCAGTGGTACTACAACAGCCCCAGGGCCTGCTACTGGACAAATCCCAGGATATTTTGATCAAGCCGGAAATCCAGTTTATACAACACGCATATCTACCGTTGGCAGCGCATCCGCGACCGGTTCTATGACGGGAAGAACCACTACATGGGCATCGAATAGTACAAAAGGACAAACGGAGGCTGATGATGATGAGCTAAGCATGGATAACAATTATCGAGAAACAGATGATCGTGACACGTTTTCCGCATCGGCTATGGATGAGGAATTAGATGGGGATGGAATGAGTGATAATACAAGTTTAGTTGGATTCGGCGAGGGCGCTGGAAGCACCGTCAGCGGTCCAACATACAGCAGAGGCAATATCCTCGCGAGCCCTATCGCAGTAGGAAAAAGCGGTCTAGCCAAAGAAGTACAGAGCAGCAATCCCGGAACCTCCGTCAGCGCATCCACATCCGCAACAGCAGAACAACAGAGGCGTGAAGCGAGAATGCTAGATGGAATTACAGATGATAATACAAGTGGCTATGTGGATACGGCAGCCCGAGGTTATGGAACAGGAGTAGCTGGAAATCGCAATTCATCTGGTTCAGGACTAGGTACGGGAGTAGGTGCCGAAGCTGCAGAGAGAATTTTAAAGGAGAGAATTGATGATAGTCCATCTGCGGCTAGTAGACCTCCTCTTGGTAGTCCCGATCAAGCGGGTCTGGGCAAGTTTTATTTCGAAGAGAAGAAGTAAAATTAGAAATTGCGTTTGGGAATTGTCGGGTAGGGCTAATGCTCCAAATCTTGAGTTCGTTAAATATTCGGTTAGCCTGGCGTTGGTCTTTTAACCTTTTTTCCCTCTTTCTCAATGTATGGATATGGTTGGGTTTGATGGTGGATTGGTGGGTGGGATGGGTGGATGGATGGATGGATGAAGGATGGGGTTCTGGTGCTAGGGGGCCTGGCTTCTCATTATTATTATTGTTGCTCGAGATGATATGATGATGAGAGAAATTGAACGATCCCATAACTCTATCCATGCATGCATGCTTGCTAATCTCAATGTGAATATAAATGCAGATTTGTAGATATGAACGACTATTCTGAGCATCTCATTATGCCCTAGCTCAAAAGTGCAATCCACCCTTCCTCTACCCTAGATTATCCCCTGAAGAAGTAAACAACCATTTCCCTATGTATCTAGTGTTTAGTACTCAATATTAATATTAGTATACTGCCTAAATCCATCCATCCATCGCCTTGAAACCTATCCCATATCCCACATCCCACATCTTACATCCCACATCCACAACCCAACTCCAACACTCCTCCATAAAGGCCTTTCATAGTAAGTACCTACTCTAGGTAGGGTAGATGGCTGAATGACTATTTCTCTACCTGTACTGTAGACCACTCATCTGAACGCCACATGTGTAAGTGCAATCCAATATAAACGTAATCCAATATAGATACAATCCAACAGGGATGAGTATCATCTTACCTAAACCTCAAGGACATTTTACAGTAGATAGTGTACAATTAAAGAACGTGTGCAAACTCAAGAACGAATATTCGATTAGGAGTAGCTGTGGATATATGGAAAGGATATGCCTAATCAGGGTAGAAATCTGCTCGGCTAGAGAGTTAGGGTACTTCAGAGGAGGGGACTTTACTTTCTTCTTACATTTGACGAGGTGAGTTGTGTGTTCACAGAGGGTGGTTTATCTACACTTGGAGATTCTGTAATAGTAGACGAGGCACTGCTGACCTCCCTTTGTATGATTACACCTCTTCCATAGATCATTTGATTCGAATCCGAAGGAACAACACTTGATGGCATAAATCATAGGAATTTTGTGTCCATTTACTTGCATTTTTGAAGAACCGCTTCTGATATGTACAAATTTCCCACCTCACAACAAATAAAAATATGGTTATCTATATGGTGCATCAGCTCTTGCTGCTGCTGCCAATTCCGGCTCCCATTTGTCTCCATTAGCCAATAACTGTAGAATAGTTAGTAAGTGATAGAAAGGCCCAGGGCCGTTATCATGGAAACATACCTTCTCCTTGTTGTATAATAACTCCTCTCTTGTCTCTGTGGCGTACTCGGCATTTGGTGATTCCACGATAGCATCAACTGGACAACTTTCCTGGCAGAAACCACAGTAGATACACTTCGTCATATCGATATCGTAGCGGGTTGTTCTACGGCTTCCATCTTCACGCTCCTCCGCTTCGATGGTAATAGCTTGTGCGGGACAGATCTAAGTAATATTAGGATCCGCTACTTTCTGTAAGAATGAGATAACATACAGCTTCGCAAAGCTTGCAAGCAATGCATCGTTCTTCTCCTGATGGATATCTTCGTAAAGCGTGTTCGCCTCTGAATCGTGGAGAGATTGGACCCTATACTATATGAGCATTTGTCGCCACCTTGATATAATCCGAACTGCATACCTTCTCGAAAGGATAATAAATTGTGTATCTGCAAGTTGTTAGCCACTGCAGTATAGACGTCGAGATTCAATGGCATCACTTACGGAGGTCTAAAGTATTGTTCCAATACTACGTACATTCCTCTGAACATCTCCGACATGAGAAAGTACTTTCCCGCCTTATCCATCGTACTCTCCTTACTCTCGTTCCATCTCTCAGGTTTTGGCAGTCTGAAGCCAGGCGGGGGGGGTCCAGCTGGGGTGGCGCTTCGGAATTGAGAAGTAGAGAAAGTTGCTCTAGATGCGACGGGTGCAAATGTGCGGATGTTTGAAGCTGTGAAAGTATATGCTGGACGACTGCGCGCCACGAGCATAGTTATAGGCTTTGTTGTTGCCATTGTGAAGGATTGCTCGTGGCAGGATTGTTGGAGATCTGTATCTAGATATGAGGTTGACGGAACTTTAAGAGTTGATTTCGAAATGGCTTCCTATGATTGGCCGAAAGTACAAAGCTTCTATTGTACGCCACCACTTCCTTCTATATTATGAAATTATAAAGTAAACTAAGTTTAGTAATCGCAATATCATACATCATTTCAAAACGAATTTCTACCAATCAACTTTACTGTAAATAGTTCTCTTAAATCTCGTCGTCGCATCTTCAGTCACGTGTAGTCAAAATACGCTAAAGCTAAACATTCTGGGAAGCATCTCATCATCAAATTCACATCTACCATCGCATTATCCACAGACGTCCTCTTAATCCTCTCCACATATCAAAATGTTCAGAACCGCTCTTCTCAGAACAGCCCGCAGCGCTGCTAGCAAAGCTGTCCACAGACCTACAGCAATTGTTCGTCCTATTGCCCCAAGTTCTTTCATCACAAAATCTCAATTCGCCCCATCGGCTTTCCAAGCCGCAAGATGCTACTCCGCAGCCGCCGGTCTTGAGAAGAAAGAGGTTGAAGGCAGAATCCTGTCTTTACTAAACAACTTCGACAAGGTGAGTGCGCTCGATGAACCTTCGACTGAGAAAATACTAACATGATATATAGGTTTCCGACCCAACGAAGGTATGATATTTGATAGTGTAGAAGGTCAGGGAGTTATAATTGACAATGGGTAGCTTTCAGCAACAGCGCACTTCTCGAATGATCTTGGGTTAGACAGCCTGGACACGGTAGAAGTTGTTATGGCTATTGAGGAGGTTTGTACAAGATATCCGCAACGGGGAATTGGAGACTGATGAGGTTACAGGAATTCAGCATTGAAATCCCAGATAAGGATGCCGATGCTATTCTCAGTGGTATGTTTTCCGGTGATTATTGAATGGGGAAATAATTTTAACAAATTTCATAGTTGACCAAGCCGTCGAATATATCCTCCACCAACCAGATGGTGAGTCTTTGGTGGGATGTTATAAGGTGGATAAAAATAGCTAACGGCCTTCATAGCTCACTAGATTTTGGAACTGTATAATATGGGGACGGTCGAGGTGGAAAAAAGACAATGAGGGGTTCATGGGTCATGACTGAGATACAAGTGGTGAACGGGCGGCGATACAAGGGAGGGAGGGGAAACTTGTGCAAGCTTTCGATGCGTTCATAGAAGTGATATGATTCTATGCGCCTGTAAAAATGTTTAGACCATCTTACTCAACAAATTCTTGTTTTCCCTCATTACATTAAGAACATGAAGATATATTGATTTTGAAATCTTTTTCAAAATATCATTGGTATCTTTTTCTGTTAATAACTTTCTCTTCCACATCATAATAAATTTCCCACTTCCCCAGTTCAAAGAAGTTCTCTATAAAATCTTAGCGTGGTTTCATTGGGTTATCCCTGTTCATCCGCGCACCTCAAAGCTCTACAGAACAATTCGAACCTTCAAAACCACCACATTTGCCCCGCCCACATTTTTCTTATTGATACGAAGAGACAAATTCGAGAATCTAGAACTCCAAGGATCATTTTATTCATCGACAAAACGAAAGAAAATCTACTGGCGGAATTGCTTTTGTGAGCGGTAGCGCCGCTGTCTCACTGCAACGAGGACAAAACTCCATCCCCCTTTGCTTAATTTCCCACGACAACCCAAGCATTTATATCAAATACTCCACATACAATTGATCTTGCGATACGACCAATGTCTTCAGGACTTACTCGCAGAAGAGGTGGTGGAGGAGGGGCTGGCGACACGGAAAATGGAGAATCGAGTCGTATTGCATCACCGGCGCCCAAAGCTGGCAATTCACGCGATACTAGCGGTCCCGAAACATCATACGAGAGCGGCGAAAATGGACACAAGATTGCCTTTGATCCGAGAGATATTAGCGAAAGCGCTGAGAGGAGCAAACAACCTAAATTGACGCTGATGGAGGAGGTCTTGCTGCTGGGATTGAAGGATAAGCAAGTAGGTGGCTTGATCTGAACAGGTGGTGGTTGGCAGTTCTGCGATCAGTACTAATACGATTTTACAGGGATACCTTTCATTCTGGAACGATAATATTTCGTATGCGCTTCGTGGATGTATTGTCATTGAGCTGGCGTTCAGAGGGCGCGTGAGCATGCAGAAGGATTCTTCGAGGCGGCGATTTCCCTTAGCGGATAGAGTAATTGAGGTTATTGATGATACTTTGACGGGAGAGGTATTGTTGGATGAAGCGCTGAAAATGATGAAAGCAAGTGAAAAGATGAGTGTTAGTTCATGGATTGATTTGATGAGTGGTAAGGAATCGCAATTTCCCACATTATGAAAGTCTCAACATTGACATCATTTCCCAGGCGAGACATGGAATCTTATGAAAATCGGATACCAATTGAAACAAGTTCGAGAACGATTAGCAAAAGGATTGGTCGATAAGGGTATTCTAAGGACCGAGAAGAAAAATTTCCTTTTGTTCGATATGGCAACGCACCCTGTAGCAGATGGTGGAGCAAAGGAAGAGATTAGAAGAAGAGTCCGAAACGTCCTTACACAACGAACGGTTGTCCTCCCTGGTAGTCAATTTCTCCCCGAAAACCTCGAATTCAGATACATCAGAACAATTGCTATGGTATGTGCTGCGTATGCAGCTAATGTATTAGAGAATGCCCTCGCATCACTGGGTCACGAGTCTAGAGAACGAGCATTCGCTCAAGTGGATGAATTATTGGCAGAATATAGTCAATGGCCATTTGGAAAGAGAGCGGGAGGCTCAGCAGGAATCGGTGCAAATTTGGGACAAGTCATTACTGATGTATGTATCATTCCCTTTTTACCAATACCCCTCCCACGCCCACAATATATATACTAATATACTAATACCACACAAATAGGAGGTAAACAATGGAAAGGATAAAGAGCTACAGCTGGAGGTTGTGGCGGCATGTTTAAGTGTCTTTACCCGGTTGGACTCTTTGCTATAATTGCTTTCTACACATACAATTTGATTTCATAAGCACGGCAGGCGAGCGGCGCATCTCGATTACTTTTATGATGGAGGAAAATTACAAATATATTCAAACAAACCCAACGAGATCTTTTTGCTATGCTACAGGGTTAAGTTAAAATCATTCATTTTCATTTCCATGGGAAGGGAAGGGAAAGGAGGACAGGGGTAGGAAAGTAGGGGGTTTGGGGATATTAGACTTTAGTTCAGCGTAGGAAAGGAAGGAAAAAATATTCATTTAGTAGTTTCACTCATCTACTCTGTTCTATTCTTTTCTTTTTTCTTCTACTCTATTCCATTCTGTTTCTGTTTCTGTTTCGGTTCGGTTCTAACCTGGCTGGGTACCAGGAAAGAAAGTTACGAGGTTGGAGATATGAGGAAGGGATGGGAAGGAGATAGTAAGGAAGGGAGAGAGGGAGAAGAAAAAGTAGTTGGAGATTTATATGAATGAATGGGATGAATGGAAATGGGAATGGAAGTAGCTAGATAAGATGAGATGAGTCGAGATGAGATGAGATAATTTGATATGATATGATATGATTTAATACCGTTCTCGAATATATAAAGTATGAAGTATGAAATATGAAGAATGAATGATTTGATAAACTCCCCTAATCAGTAACTAATTGGTTAACTAGTCTGGTTGACTGGCTTCTGTATCGGGAGAAGTGTTACGAGGTTTGCCGTCTAGATCACGCGGAAGTGCTCTAGGCTCTCGAGGTGGTTTATAACTAGGCGTCAAGCAGGGACTTAAGTAATGACAATAATGATATGCAATTCGTAACTAATAGTAGAGTATACTAAATGATTGATCTTGAGCACGAAGCTCTATACAAAGGAAATTCGTCCTGACTATATAGACCTTTATGCTATGGACCTTCAGGACCCCGAAAGGTCCTGGACCTAAGAATATGTTGGACCCTTATTTTTCGTGCATATTATGTAGGGTCTATCACGTGATTGAATCACGTGGTAATGGGCTTGTGGAGTCCGACGTAACAGAGGGGGTTTATTAATTTTTATTTTTATTTTTATTTTTATTTTTATTTTTATTTTTATTTTTATTTTTATTTTTATTTTTATTTTTATTTTTATTTTTATTTTTATTTTTATTTTTATTTTTATTTTTATTTTTATTTTTATTTTTATTTTTATTTTTATTTTTATTTTTATTTTTATTTTTATTTTTATTTTTATTTTTATTTTTATTTTTATTTTTATTTTTATTTTTATTTTTATTTTTATTTTTATTTTTATTTTTATTTTTATTTTTATTCTTATTTTTATTTTTGTAATTATTTTTGTAATTATTTATATATTTTATTTTATTTTAAATATTCTTTCTGTTAAAAGGAATAGAAGTTACCGGTACTAATCACGTGTCGTGATTAGTAATACGGTTACCTAAACAGGCTAGATTAGACGAACCATAAGCAGGCATATTGGTCCCCTCTGAGGATACCAAGAGGAGATTAATATGCCTACACACGTAGTAATATAGTCAATATAGAGGCCTCTTCCACCCAATCTTTTAATACTTTCTCCTTTTTAAATTAGATTAAATAACCGGGGAAGAGAAGAGAAGAGAGGGAGGAAAAGAAAGATAATAGAATTAATAATATAATATCATTCTGTTAAAAGGAATGACCTCACACAGGGAATAGTGGGAAGCTGATAGGGCAGAACTGAGGTAATATTGGTCTAGTAGGTAAATCTCTCTTCTAAGTTCTACGGAAGTGCGAAGCTCTCTGTAAGAGAGCTTCTCAATCTAGTCCTAACAGGACTAGTGCCCTGTGCACGTGCTACGCAGGAACCATTCACTTTAACACATTCATATATTCACAATAGACAACTTGGTTATTTTCTACAAAAATGCTAATTGTAGATATATGTAGGTGGTATTGAAAAGTATTCTTCCTCTGATAAACATGCCTAGGTGTGCAGCCCCATTTTGCGTCCATGAATTTGCTTGGATCTGGATGAATTTTTCCTCGAGACCACTTCATAAACATAAGGCTATCACCTTCCATTTTCCCATCTCCTACCACCATATTCGTATTATATTTTCCTATCCTCACTCCTTAACACCTAGACTGATTCCCAACATCACATGCTCCCTCTACTTTTTCTTCCCTCCACCCCCAAAACTACCCTCAAAACCTGGCCTACTCTTCTTTTTAGCACCACCTGCTGGTTTTCCACCTTTTCCGCCCTTCTTTCCCTTTCCTCCCTTTCCATCCTTCCTAGCCTGTAGATTCGCCTCTCTCTTCTTCTGTTTCATAGCTCCCGCTTTCTTGACTCCATCTATTCTCTCTGTCCATTCCTTCTCACTCTTCTTCTTTTGCTTCTCTTTTCTTTTGAGAGTTTTCTTCAGCAATGAACTATCATCTCGAACTTTCTCGCCATTCACGCGCTTTTTCGCAATTAACCAGCGTTCTTTTTCTTCAATGTCGGCGCGCTTATCGGCATCCATGCTTTCTAATCGAGATTGTTTCTTAGCCGCAGCGGCGAGTGCACTATTAACATCTTGCGGTCCCTTTTTCTTCGGTATCGATTTCAGTGCAGTTAAATCTTCGTTGAGACCTTGTCCATCAGCAAATGCGACTCTGCCAAAAGCAAAATTGTTTTCAGGTGATCGGATTAGAGGACTGAGCAAGCTTCCTGCTGGACTACTTCTTGCTGATACTAGTGCGGCTTCACGTCGAGCCTCTTCATCAATCTTGGCTTGAAGTCGAAGTTCTCTCTTGTGGGCTTTCCGCTGCTCTTCCTTTTTGCGACGTTGTTCCATGAGTTCTTGACGGTTGCGCACTGGGGTACCATCAGAGTTACTTGCTTTACGTGCTGCTCGTAGAGCTTCGATACGTGCTGCTAATCTAGAACGGAGAATTTCAGAGTCGGCTGGGAGAACTATGTGTTTAGGAGGCGCGGTAGGAGGTATGGTAGAGGATGTGGATGTACCTCCGCTGATGGTCTCTTCATTGGTTGTTGAGAAAGTAGATGAGGGCGGCGATGACTCTGTAGATTCGGGCTCCTCCAAACCTTCGGCTTCAAAATGCCCAATTTCATCATCATGGTCTGGTTCTTCATCTGTCGCAGTTTCATGCTCGATTGACTTTTTGGTAGGGACTTCGTTAGTGGCAGCTTCCTTGGTAGCTTCCTCGGCCACATTATCCTTTGTAGTCGACTCACTAGCAGAAGTATCTTCCGTTGGTAATTGGACAACTTGTTTAGCAGCTTCCTCCCTCTTCGCCTTCTGTTTAGCTGACTTCTTAGCTGACTTTGCCTTTTTCTGTTCTTCTTTCTGATTTCTCTTTTCCAACCTTGCTGCTTCTTCTTCAGGTGTCAAAACTTTTTTGGCTGTTGAGTCCTTTGGTGTTGAAGATTTGGGCATCGGTTTTGTGGATTCGGTTTCAGTTTTTAATTTCTTAGCTGGCTTCTCCACTGCCTTTTTCAATCCTTGTTTTGGTAATTCTTTTTCGATGCCCTCTACCTCGGATCCATCCTCAACATCCTCAGACTCTTCCAATTTTCTCTTCTTCGCTCGTTCATCCATGACATCCTTTGCCGTCTTTGCAGAATCTGGATCAAGCTTTGCGCGTCTTGCCGCAGCAGCTTGTTGCTTGGTTTGCTTCTTCTTTTTCCATTGATCCTGTGAAGGAAAATGGTAATCAGCATTGTAGCTCTGGCAGTGGGATCCAAACCGAACTATTTACATACGCTAGTGTCTTCGCCGTAGTAATATTTCGCAGGAATCAAAGATAGCAGTCCATCAAATGCCTCTGCATGTTCTCGCAGCCGGTCCTGGAGAGAAAAAGGGTTAATGGATGAAATGCGTAAGGCGGGGAAAGGAAGACAAACTTGAAGTGTACTCTCTGCCATGATTTTTTTCCGCCAATGGCTAATAAATTACAATAGCGATATAAGGAAGATGAAAACTTGAATTTTAAACAACAATATAACTTCTGATCATGAATTGAATGCGAATAATACAACTATCATAAAGTTATTCTGTATTGTGTGTGTATGAGTGAGGTTTGTGGTAAAATATGAAGCTTTTCTCCCTCTGTACAAATACGATAATCTGTGCCAAATTAAATTTTCGAGATTTCTTGAGTCCTTACTTAGTGCGCGAAGTTTTTGCAAGTTTTGATTGGTCGGTTGGAACCAATTGGGGGTTCTTTTTTTTGTGGGTTGATGAGTGATTACCCACTTATTATCTTAGCGGGTGAAAGTGGACAAGCGAAGAGAGAGAGAAAAAGAGAAAAAGAGAAAGAGTAGCCGTACTCTCAGCCTCACTTACCCAGCCTCATGCACCAGCCATATGTACCGGCACCAGCCTCACACATTATTCGGTACCTTATTAATTACCTAAAATTGCGGCAGTGCAAGTGAAATTTCTGGTTGGGATTTCCTAAGGGGGGTGACCCGCCAACAAATGATCTGATCAAGGTAAAAATGGAATCAATGCATTGAATTTGCTTGGCTGGGAAAAGTCAAAAAAGGTTCATGTGAATCAATGGATGGATTTACATTTACATTACAATGATTACATACTCACATATTCATACAGTCAATACTATAATACCTATCATAACCTCCCTCATCATTTCACACACTCATTTGACACCTTCTCATTTTTTAAACATAACATACATCTGGGTAAGGCCCAGGAAACATGTGGATCAAAATCAAACAACATATGATGTCGTGGCAATCAATACCGCCTCTACAATTAACACCAATTTTATAAGTGTCTACGAATACCTTGTCAAATCATCACGCAGCTTCTTTCCCATTCATCAGTCACATCTGCTTCAGTTTTTCGCCTTATGATACCCCAGTTCAAGATACCCAATCAATGCACCCACCATCCTTCCCCTGATATATCTAGGTTAGATATATTTTCTGCTGCCCAACATACATAAACCTTGAGATAAACAAAGAAGATCAGGGCAAAACCTTTCGAAAAAACAAACTCTTTCAGAAGCTGGCTGAGCTTCTTGGATAAGCTTATTATTATTTATTATCAAGTATTTATCTCTTAGAGCCTACCGAACGAACGCGTTACTTTGCCTTCCAGGCTGAGTATCATTAACAAATAGCGAAACACGGGTGTAAAACGAAGTCTCTTTTCTCCCTCGACTTATTTTCATAATCCATCTCAAATCCTCAGGAAATTATGTCACCTCAGGATTTTGTTGAAGCAAACTCACTTTCTGGTCTCAACCAGCTTGCCGGATGCCCTCCGAAGTATCCACGAAATCCAACCGAACAGAAGAGGGCCAACTTGGTTCTCTATATCGCTAGAGTACCTGGTAGTAATGGTACGTTCAGAATAATATGGCCGGCCGAACATGATAGCTGACTCTATTCGCTAGATATCATTCTCACTACCTTGAAACCACAATTGAAGAATGTCACATCCGAGGATATCGCAAGCTCTTTATACTACTTGCATCTAAACTCGGACGAAGATGTCCATCTGTTATCCGAAGAGCAGTCGATTCCTGCTCGGGCGCTGTCTAAAAAGACTTTACCCAGGAAACCCTTACCCGCTGGCTCTAGGGCTCAGTCCTTAGATATTGATAGGCAAAGTATATTAAACTCAAAGCGCCAAGCACCTGCGCTAGACATCCAACAGGATGATACTTGGCGACTTTTTGACTTCGTGACTCCGCGTGATAGCCTAGCAAATACGCCAACGGTAGCAGAAGCAGGTATTTCTGGGCGGTCCGTAGGTCAGCACTCTTCTATGGGGCGTGCCAATACCGTCAACAGAAAGCCTCTTCCGAGAGTAACGCCTGAAAATTCAATATTCACTTCAGAATCTTCTCCAGTGGACAATCCTGATCATAATGACCTGGGACCATCACACCGGCCTCAAAATAGCCATACGACGTTGGAAAGGCCTAATCCAATCGAAGATATAGCAAAGGCATTTTCGATAACTATCATACGGCGGGATCCAACTTCGGGTGGTCAATGGAATGTCGGCACAGTTGAAGGCAAATCAAATCCTCCCACGGTGGGGATGGCGGCAACTAAAAAGCCTTACTATGACATTTCTGTACATATCACAACGCCAGGATATAACTACTTCCGCCACCACACCCACCCGACAACCAATATCAAGCTCGGTGGTACAACTCCAAGTCGGGGAGCACAAGGTGCTACTTCTCAACCTCCGGGAAATGAAGGACCCACATCAATGACGCAAAAAGGAGGAGTCCCCGGATCAGGTTTTCATCGTCAGGTCTCGATGGAATGGGCTAGTTCATGGAATAAAACTTTTAGACAACATAAAAAGGCGATGTCTGATTTTTCGGGAAATCACAGCAGGAATAACAGCGGTAGCTCGGAAGGTCCGCATGAATCCGATTTGGAAAGTCGGTCCATGGAAGGGTCCGAAAATTCTCGCGCCAAGGGTTACACATTTTTGAGTCCCTGGGAAGGTACCTG
Organism: Sclerotinia sclerotiorum 1980 UF-70; assembly: GCF_000146945.2. Taxonomy (NCBI): domain Eukaryota; kingdom Fungi; phylum Ascomycota; class Leotiomycetes; order Helotiales; family Sclerotiniaceae; genus Sclerotinia; species Sclerotinia sclerotiorum. The sequence goes on along the minus strand of NW_001820816.1, from coordinate 472,852 downwards.
TACATTCTCCACGGGGGGCGCGGGCCGGTCCTTACGCTGTCGACACAAATTACCAGCCCCAGTATCCGCAGATTCTCTTGCTTCCTCGTCGACCTCGGTGACTGTGAGCGAACTTCGCTTCAATTTACCAAGTTCGGATTTATTCGATAGAGAGAAAATGGACTTGGCTGCAGCTCAGGTCAAGAGTGGATCGTCTAAACTCACACGAAAACTAGGAAGCTTCCGCAAGAGACTATCTAAACCTAACCCTCAGCGTCCATCTGAAACTCAGCCGCATCAAACGTCTCATACTACGCCATATGCAAGTAATGGAGAAGAAGTTTTCTCGCTACCACCAAGACCTTCCTCGATCAGCTCGTCATATGAAGAAGATTCTCCGCCCCTGCCACAAAGATTACATAACTTTTTAGACGAGCTGACAATATCGAACGATAATGATGATCGATTGGACCTTAGTATTGGACAGGAGAAAGCCGGTGGTGGAAATAGAGGCAAACGAGCAAAACTGGGAAAATTAATTATTCATGACGAGGGCTTGAAGATGTTAGATCTCGTCGTAGCGGCCAATATTGGCGTCTGGTGGACTGTCTGGAATCCCAACTAAAGCTTATAACGAAACCAACTGCTTTTTGTGTATTCTTCACGCGTATGGGATTTGAAAGGAGTCAAGCGAGGTTCACATAACTTTTGAATATTTTGGTATCTTGAGAGAACAAGTTCTTGCCAAATTTTCAGTTGACAATTGGCTATGGTAAACTTAGCATTTAATGTTTGGTGTCTGTCTGAAATGGTTAGTTTACCGGAGAATAATGGAAATTGTACATCACATGCTCTACATGTTTTCAGCCGCGGAAATTTATCTATTTTCTCCCTTCACTCTAAGCTGCAGTGTTGCCTCGAGCTACTCTAGGATGTACAATTTCAACTTAATCTCCCGGAGACCTATACGGCTCCGAAGATCTATTGTTCTTGCCTGCTTAAAACCTTTCTGTCCGAATACGTGCAATATCACAACGTGGCAAAATTATCTCATCCTTAAGCTTAATATTAACGTAGTACATCGTCATAAAGAAAGCGCTTTGATATAATCCTCCTCTTCACATTTTCCTGGTAACCATATTGTGGGGTTTGTACACCTTCTCTTACCCATTTTGATCACGTTCGCCACGATGGTTCCTTCCTTCGTTTGTTGAGAAACAACCTCATTTAAGTGATTCACTTGTGAGTTGAGGATGGGCATTTCCGAGATGGGACGGTATAACAGGCAACAAGGAAGGACAATTGGCGTTTGCTAGTGACGTGAAAGTTTTTTTTTCCGGTGTGTCCTATCTCTTTAGAATGTGAAGAAAATTGCACCTCCTACTTTCGATGTTTCGGTCTCTTGGCGAGCCAATAGACTGTTTTTGATGTGGACGATGGCTCTTGCCTCGACTTTCAAGTGTTACGTCCTCGATAACAAACTCATGTATATAAGATCTCATTCTTCCACTCTGCTTTCATTTTCTCATCAACTCATCAACTCACATTTGCTTGATATTCGCTGAACAACTTCGCTTCAAACACAACACTCTAGCTCAATTCCATTCGCTCTTAATTCAAATAATCCAATCAATACCACCCTCCTTACAATCAAAATGCGTTTCACTATTGCTACCGCTATTCTCTCATCTGCCGCTATGGTCGTTGCAATTCCTACCACGGAATCAACACTTTTCGGTCGAAGTGGAGGCCAAACTTGTGCTCAAGGACAAACCCTTCAATGTTGTCAATCTGTTACTGCAGCAGGCGATGGAATCCTAGGCAACTTGTTGGGCTTGAACTGTAAGTTTTGGAATTATCTTTTCTCCTTCTGCCTATCATTATCTAGTCCATATCGAAATTCCCTGCTAACAACAAGGACAGGCGCTGACATCCCAATTCCAATTCTTGGTGTTATTCTTGGAGGCAAATGCAACTCAGCACCAGTCTGCTGCAACGTTAACGGTGGAGATACCAGCGTAAGTCTTCCCTATAACTACTATGTTTCTTTATCTTACATGGCTAGCCCGATTGCGATGACGATTCTAACAGTGTTGGTACACAGGGAGGAATCAATATTCTCACCAACAGCTGCGTTGCCGTTCCTATCGTTATCTAGATGATCAAAAAGGCTCGAGTCCTCGTCGTTATGGAGCACTACCGACCGGGCAATCACCCACTTCTTTTCTACCTTCCACACTCTCCACCGTCATCTCAGCAACCAGAGTTAATTTTCAATTTCGACCATCAATATACACCTTTCGGCGTTATGCATGGAATTCACATGGGTGGTCGAATTCACGTATATGTCTGTTCACTCTCGACACTAGGACTCAGCATTGACTTTGCGAGTGTTCGATTCTACTCTTCATGTCATGTCTAATTCAACATTGGACACTCTATTCTTTACTCATGTCATCTCTTATTACACATGGGTACGCATTCACATGTTCTCAATCAGATTGTAATGTTTGGAAGGAATACATATGTATATTGTAGTTACCTCTTCTAGCTTCGATACGATATCAATAGCATGTGGACAATACAGAGAGACACCTTTCATGAGACTTTAATTTCTTTGGCTGAATGCATGGTGACGCTTTGCTTGTGCATGCATGAGTTTCGTGTACTGTGATGATGTCTCATCGTCGGTACAACTCGCCAATCTTTGTACTTACTGTAATGTGAGTCTTACATACATACATAAGATTACATGCATACATACTTTACTTGGTAAATAACACAACAGCAAAAGCAACAGTAACAGCAACAGCCAAATTAAATAAATAAAAACTTGCTCATGAATCATGATACTTACTGGGTAATTAAAGTACTAATAGGTATCACGAAGGTCTAAACGTGTGCATGTATGTCAGTGCAGCGTATTACATTACACAATGTAAGACAGTGTTATACACTATAATTCTACTTCATAATGCAAACTTCGTGGTTTATAGGTTTATAGTTTATGATTTATAATAAGAATATTAAAAAAATCTTTTTATTTAGTGTATATTAGATAACGAGAGATATATATTTTTGGGGGGTATGTGTGTATGTATGTATGTATGTATGTATGTATTTGTGCAGCTTCTTGGCTATTTTTGGGGATAGAAGGGATGTTTTTGGGGAATTTGTGGTGTATTATAGTGTGATGGAGGGGTA
>NW_001820816.1:345566-469569 GCF_000146945.2 Sclerotinia sclerotiorum 1980 UF-70 | reverse complement strand
GGGAGAGGAGGGGATGGAGAAGGATGGGTATAGTGTATATTGTAGGGGTGTTATTATTCTTTCTTGATGATTTGGGGGGGGAAAGGCAGAAGGGGGGGGAAAGGTATGTTGACTTTGGGGCGGGGTTATAGGGAAGAAAAGTTTGAAGAGGTGTATTGACCTAGTACATAAAGGCTTTCTATACAGTTATAAGTTGTTAGCTTAGAGAGGGATTGAGTAGGATGGGTGTTGGGTATTAAATAGTAGTTGAGTATTAGTAGAATATAAATGAGAGATTTATAAATTAATAAATAAATTATCAGCAAAATTTTCCTAGGATTTTTATAGGATTAAGTATTAAAGATAGGGAGTGGTGAAATAATAGGATGAGATGAAAAATGGGGGAAAGGAGATTTATTACGCCTGTGAGATATTGTATTTGTGTTTTTGTTTGTATTCATGTTTGTGGAAGAAACGGAGGAAAGGGTAAAAGGGAAAAGGGAAAAGGGAAAGGGTACGGTATCTATGTACCTATGTATCTTTTCGATAGTAGGGGTGGAGATATAGATGTGCAATTAAGGTTAAGGTTGTGATTGTGAGTGTGGAGGTGTATTTATATGTATTTATATGTATTTTTTGATGGTGGAGGAAGAGTGAGAGGAAGGGTGAGAGGAAGGGTGAGAGGAAGGGTGAGAGAGTGAGTGAGTGGTTATTGAATACAGTTAATCATAAGGAATGGTTGAATAGCATGGTTGAATAGTATGTATTGGGGGTGAAGGTTAGAGATTGAGTGCGTTGAATAGTGGGTAAAGCATTCAAATCGGAATATCGATTGAGATTCTGATTAAGATCAGGTCCTTGAATAGAAACATAGTGTTAGTACATCCGATTTAAGGATGTAGAAAATACCCTATTTGAGGTCTATGTATTATAATGCGATATCATATTTATAATCATACCTGGATGTACCTAGGTATTTGAAGGTACGATGGGAGAAATACGATAGATCTCAATAATTAAGGTTTCGTGAAACCTGTGGTATACTAGATAAGAAAATTTTTGTAACATTACCTCTTCTTGTGAAAATAATTACTGTAGTAGTTGCGGTATGACGATAGGATACGGTTATGAAACAGAAGATGCTACAGAGCCGGAGTGAGATCGTGTCTTATTTGGATATACATGTGCTTCAATACATGAATGGACAATCTAAAAAGAAAATCAAAATGAGAATCAAAATCAAACAACATCTTTCTATATCATAAAATCGCTTCTGTAATTACCATGCCAAAACTCCCGCTTGAGGGAACTCCCAAGAGGAGCCTAATTCCTAACTCCCAACATTTAATCCCCAAACGAAATAGAAGATTACAAAACGCAGTAATGCTCCAATTCCATGCATCAAAAACCAAACGGATATAGCTTCTCCTGACCCTCCTCCCAAACTTCCCCTTCCTTTTAATGACTAATATATTGAAACACCGCACTAACATTCTCATCTCCACACTCCTGCCTCAATAACAAATCCTGTATCGTCCCCAATCCACTATTAACAAAATGATTCCACGTACTCGTATCACCATACATCATGGCTTGGGCCTTCAAAAACTGTTTTCCATCCGGTTTACACCTTTTACATTTAAAAGTATCATGAGTATCACTCGTTGTATCCTTCCTATATTGAAACAATTCCCTCAGCGAATCCAAACTAAAATGTCTCTCAACATCTTCCGCAGAATCGACAACACAAGATGAAAGAGATTGTTTGTGAGATTGACGTTGGAAGATCTTTTCTTCAATGGTACCAGTGGCAATAAAGCGGTATACGAAACAATCTTTCTTTTGCCCATCACGCCATACTCGAGCAAGGGCTTGCTGATCAGCAGCAGGGTTCCAATCGGGATCAAAGAGGACGAGACGATTGGCTCCAATTAGATTGAGTCCGCATCCACCAGCTTTACTACTTAGCAAGAAGACGAACTCTTGACCATCGGGATCGTTGAACTTATCGACGAGCTTTTGACGCTTGGTTACGTTCATGGTGCCGTCGAGACGTAAGGATCCGTAGCCTCTGTTTCGACACAATTTATCGAACATGTCTAAAGTTTGTGTGTAATTGGAAATTAACACGATTTTGTCATTGGTATCTTGACGGATGCGCGCTAGCATGCGATCCAGGACTTGCATTTTCCCTGAGTACCAAGGTTTGATATCACGATCACGGCCACGTCCATCTTTAGGAACGTAGTCTTCGGGCCAATACTTTTCGCAACCTGGAAGGTCATCGGAAAGATTTAAAAGATCGGGATGATTGCAAAGTTTCTTGAGCATACCAATGGCTTTCAAGGGTTGACTCCCTTTTCCTCGCAGGAGAGCTTTGATATCTGGGCTGGTGATGAAATGATTGTATAAATCAAGTTGGAAAGGTGCGAGACTGCAGAATACGACATGCTCATATTTGACAGGCAAATATTTAGAGAGAATATCGTTCGTCCGGCGAATGATGAATTTATTCACGACGTTAAGAAGGTCTTTGATACATTCGTCTCCCTTTTGCCGATCTTTATCGCTACCAGCCGCATCTCGCCCACGTTGGATTGGCAATTCATACTTTTTACGGAACTCCATTCGAGTGCCCAAGAGACCAGGGTTGGCAAAGCTGACAAGAGAGAAATATTCCGTAAGATCATTTTGGATCGGTGTCCCTGATAAAATGACCCTTCTAGTAACATTGAGACTGTTCAATGCTACAAATGTCTGACTGTCTCCATTCTTCAAACGATGACCTTCGTCACATAACATCAGTCCAATTTGAGTATGCTTGAGCTCATCAACGTAAAGTCGTAAAGTTTCATAAGAAACAATAATAACAGGCCTCGTAATGGATCGTCCACTCGCTATAGCCCACTGTCGTAATTGCTGGATGAGTTCCTCCTTTGAAGCTTTGCCGTCAATTGCGAATGGTTGAATAGCATCGGGACCCAACCACTTGACTAGCTCATTTGCCCAATTCTTGACTAAACTCGACGGACAAGCAATAATAGCTTTGTTGATAGTAGGTTTCCCAGCATCAGTAGATTGCTTCAGCAATGTCCACATAAGAGTAATGCATTGTAAAGTTTTTCCTAAACCCATCTCATCTGCCATAATACATCCGTTCGCCCTGTCGTCCACCATACCAGTAACGCATCTGTACATAAATTTCACACCCTCAATTTGATGAGGTCGCAAAACTTTTGCTAGTCGAGGATCAATCACAACCGGGACTTTAGGTCGTTCGCCCTCAACAACCTTTTTTATTCCTAATATTTCTGCCAAACTTTTATGTGCCAATGGCGCGTCAAGCTTGAGTACAGGTTTGTCAAGCTCACCATCCTTCTCTTCCGTTTCCTTCTTGGCATCTTCCTCCTTTTTGGCCTGTTCTATACTCCTCGGCTTTTCATCAATTGTAGGGTCGTAGAGGACAATCGCAAACTCGCCACTGGGATCATGTAAAGCTTTCGCAATAAATACCGCTCCCTGTCTTAGTCCAAGTGTTGGTGGCGGTCGTTTAGGGTTATATCCTCCTGCATCTTTATTTATCAATGGGACCGAAAATCGTTTCCTAAACATAGTATCCTTATCCTTAACCTGGAAGACAGGAAACTTGTTCGCATCTCTATTCGCGAGAGCCAACCTATCCTCATTTGTCCAGGGTTTATCTCCATCTTCCTGTTCACCATCTGCACCTCCATAATCAACCTTTCGCCGCTTTCGAGCAGGTTTCACGGAGGCTCGAGTTATCGTTGCTGAACCAGGACATCGAAATGGTTTAGCTAATTTGTCAACAGATTGAGGGGTCCCGCCATATAATCGCCCTCTCTGTGTCGCAGGAGGAGCATTTTCCTTATCTTCGCCTGATGTGATATGAAAAGGTTGTTTGAGTCGATTCGTTGATTGAGGTGTTCCTGCAAGTCCAATCCTCTTCCTGCCGGCTAGAGGAATTGGTGTTTGTACGTGTGTTTGCGCGTCAACACTCTCGTTCTCACTCGGTGGCGTTATCATTATGCCTTTAATTAATCGTTGCTTGTCTTTTTTCCCTCGTTATTTTGGCACCTTTGAGCACCCGAGATGTTATTGTTCCAAACGAATGGTTGGTCGCCGTTTGATACTGTTGATCTTTCCAATGTGGTGTGGCGTGGAGAACGAAAGTTGAGTAACATTCGCGTCGAGATGCGCGAAAGCACGTGATAATGCTGAAATACGCGTGGTCCGCTCCTTCCCCCTCATTTCAATGTCTGTGCAAACTCCACCAAACTCCTAAAGTTTTCCATCGTGATGTCAACTTAGCGGCGGATTTACTTTTGGAGTTTCTACAGAAGCCATAAATGCCTCGCTGCTTCTCTTGGCTGAAAAGGATGGCCAATTGCAAGTTGCTTCTAGTCAAGTCCCGTCCCACAAACAAGATAATAAATAGAAATATCCATGGGTCGACTGCGTCGCAGCTTTAAATCTTATCATTCTCCGTTCTTTGGCATTGCAATCTTTAAAAATATTCATAATCACTAGGGAAGCAACCTGTATCCATCGTGTTTCTATAGTTGTTTTGGTGTTGAAAATTTTCTACACAAGATTGATGAAAGTGCATCATCGATATTAGATGGTCGTATGGATACCAGTAATTCAAACACCATCATCCACTGCATTTTCATTCTTGATGCTCCATTCTTGAATGCATGTTGCCATTCCGGCTGTGGGCATTCTGGTAACTGCGCCTACAGCATCCGGGTTGCCTCGCCACAAGGAGCGTCCTGCTAGGTACAGATGCAAGATTTCAATTGCAGTTCTTGTGCATCATTTTCCCGCCTGGCAACGAAGCAGAATGCACTTTTACCGCTTCAGTGTCTCATTTTTTGTTCCCCCTGACCCTTGTTGACATATGAATGTCTAGATGTTCGGAAACCACGAACAGGTCGGCACGAAAGGAACTCTGGAACAATCTGGAATGTTGGTTTGATTTCCCACTTGACTCTCCGATTTCTTATATGGTATTGTATCCTTTTGCTTATTCTTATGTGTTCTAGATTGGAAGAGAACAGAAAATCGGATTCTGCTGCAGCGTTTCGGAAAGTCTTCCTTGCCCTTGGGATATCTTTGGCCTACATCTTGTCCGGTTACGTCAAATGGCTGGTCAGAGAAAGCTGGAGTTAAGCTCAAGTAGTTTATGCACAGGTATAGAAGCGTGGCGTCTGTTGATAGATAGGGAAGGATGATTTTCTTGCGCAATAGTGGAAGATCGAAATTAGGATTCGATGTTCATAATAAATTATATTCGGAAGCTGCAATGAGAGATTTCTTTGCCAATAAATTTGTTATGTATCAATACATTCCTTGTCTAGTTGTTCAGTATTCAATTGATAAATATTGATTGTAGGGATTAATTAGCGTAAGAAGTATCTATTTCGTATTCACGACTTGATCTATTCGTTAATTATATCTCACAATCTGCTAGTTACCGAGTCACTGGGTATTTCGCAGAAATTTTTACTTTGACAGGTTCTTTTTATAGTCCCTTGAATCTTTCTATAGCTCTCAAGTCTGGCATTAGGCTTATGATCCATCTATCCTCGGCAACGTTGTTGTTCCGCTCCGGGGAGCTAATCCCCCCGCTAAAAAATAACCCCGCCAATCCACATTTCCGGTCAGTTTTCTTTGACCTCTAAGGATTTAGGAAAGCATGTGCAAAGCGAGGCAAAACAAATTGAATCATTTTCAAATTTAAAGCAGTCCAGGGGAACACCTTGCTTCAAAGCAAAAGGGTACATCTGCTATCAGTCGCCAGCCATGATAGCTAGCTTTCCGGCATAGATAAAGTTGGATCTTAGCGGAGGAAAAAAATACATTGGTTTATTGTATTTGCGGGGGAAATCAGAGAGCTCAATAGAGAAACTACTGTGTAGCTTCAAGGCGGGAAGTCATCTACTCTCCGTCGAGATTCCATCATACAGAATTCAACCGACATACCATCCCGTTGATCCGAGGCAATTTTACGAGCCTCCTCATCATTTACAGATCGCACAATGTCCGCCGATTTCTGGGCTGGCTACGTCAGTGGTGCCATCAGTATTATCATCGGCAATCCTCTCGATCTTCTCAAAGTTCGTCTTCAAGCCTCAAGATCATCACGTGCGAATGGTCTCTCTCAAAGTCTCAACCCTGCCACTTTAAGTCCGTCAACCACCGCGGTTGCCACCCCCAGCTCGTTTGTCCGCGGAACCGCAGCCCCAATCCTCACAACTGGTGCTCTTAATGCCCTCCTATTTGTAACCTACAACCGCACCCTCTCTTTCCTCCACCCTACCTACACTCCAAACCACCCGGAGTCCATACCTCTCTCCTCGACATTTATAGCCGGCACGATTGGCGGTCTTTGTTCCTCCATTATTTCCACCCCCACTGAATTAATAAAATGCCGCACTCAACTGTCCAGTCTCCCTCTCTCTTCCCTGGCCATCGCTCGTTCCATCTTATCTACGACCGGAGTTAGAGGCTTGTACTTTGGAGGTGTGGTTACCGCTTTGAGGGACAGTATAGGATACGGATTTTATTTCTGGAGTTATGAATTGTCTTCTCGTCTTTACTCTTCTTATTTTCTTTCTCAGCCTTTAGCCTCACACGGACTGGAGAATGACACAAGTTCTCGAGACGAAGCAATCAAAATTCTCCTTTGCGGTGGTGTAGCTGGTGTTATAACATGGGCTAGTATTTTCCCCCTTGATGTGGTGAAGACACGACTTCAAGCGCAAATACTCCCGTCTACACCAGTTTCAGAAACATCAGCACTTCTTCTGGGATCTCCGCAAAAACGAAAAGGAGCGCTAGAAATAGCAAAAATTGCATATAGCAATGAAGGAATGGGTGTCTTTTTCAGAGGGTTGGGAGTATGTAGTTTGAGGGCCTTTATTGTGAATGCAGCGCAGTGGGCGGCGTATGAGTGGATTATGAGGGAGTTAGGCGCTAAAGAGGGAGTGTCTGCTGGTGTTAAGGATAGAGTGCAGAGTGAAATTTTGATTTAGGCGAGGATGACTTGGTTTGGAAATTCAAGATGTCAGTGGATAATTGCAATAGAGGGTATAGACATAGGGAGGTGGAAATAGAAGAGTGGATATAGAATGTACCAAGAGAAGAAAGGTAAAAAATTAGGTTTAGATCATACTTCTACGCAAAATCTAGAGGTATTGCGTGTAGATTAGATGTAGATATCCCTTAAGAATACATTCGTTTTAAATTATTCGCTAATTCCAGAGCAAGCTAATATCAATAATCAAGGCTCTAGGAGTCTAGAATAGGCTATCATGGGAAGAGACACAATATTAGTGTATAAAGTATCTAGCTGAATGATCATCATGACTATACTAATCTATTCTCTTGCCAGTGCCTGAGTAACGCCGAAGTCTTGTTCATATAACCTAAAAGAAAGTCCTACAATAGTATGCGCTATAAACTCACGTAAATCGTTTAAACCCAATCCCTTTTGGGAATAAGGTTATTTACAATTTCCCCTTTCCGAGTGAAGGAATTTGTAAAGTGGATCGAAAAATTTTCATCGATCAATTCATTTCTTGAATGCGAAAACGGGCTACAAAAGTGGTCCGTGTGTATTCCTTGAATTAATAAAGCTTAATTTATTAGAATAGACTTCGGAAGTATTTTCAAATACTGTTTTAATAAATCAGAATTTTAAATTCAATTTTAAATTTTCAAATTCAAAAATAATATGTATCTGTATTATATTTTTAATACAAATATAAAATAATATCAAATAAAACTTATATATTAGATTATGTGACGGAAATCCCTGCTTTCCTCCCACCTTTATTATATAAGAAACCTCAGGTACATTAACCATGTCCACACATGATACGATTACTCGAGATTAGTATGCGATTTAGGTGACCTGAGGATCAGATCCGGACAAGTACTAGGTATCAATGGTTATCGGTAAAGTAAGATCATTGGAGGAATAAATATGACTTCTTTTTGCCTAGCCATTGCGGCTAGGCCATTCATTTGTGTATATATAGAGTAGCTATCCCCATCTACAGGTGCTCTTCACCTGTAGATTCTAAGTTAAATACAATTGCTGGTCTATAAACACCCTTTTGGTCACAGATTAAAAACAAATTTTGAATAAAACTTCAGAAATTCTAATTTTTGAACTAATCCCATTTTCGCATTTATGTTACGAGGTTTGCCGTCTAGATCACGTGGAAGTGCTCTAGGCTCTCGAGGTGGTTTATAACTAGGCGTCAAGCAGGGACTTAAAGTAATGACAATAATGCAATTCGTAACTAATAGTAGAGTATACTAAATGATTGATCTTGAGCACGAAGCTCTATACAAAGGAAATCCATCTTGATTATATAGACCATCGTGGCATGCGTCCCAGTGCTCCCAGTTGTCCCAGTTGTACTGGGACAGCTGAGCCTACTGGGATCCTCATATCACATGATGCTAATCACGTGATGTTAGGTATGTGAGATCCGTCGTAACAATTTAGAAGGATATATCCAGAACCTTATTCCCAAAAGGGTTTGGGGCTTAAACGGATTACTTGAGTTTATTGTTACGACGGCTATCTTCCACACCGCGTCACATGGACTAAACCAAGGTAACGTGATTAAAGTCACGTTATGGGACCGCTGCTCCGTCCTGACTAGCCATAGGCATGAAGGTCTATATAATCAAGATGGATTTCCTTTGTATAGAGCTTCGTGCTCAAGATCAATCATTTAGTATACTCTACTATTAGTTACGAATTGCATTATTGTCATTACTTTAAGTCCCTGCTTGACGCCTAGTTATAAACCACCTCGAGAGCCTAGAGCACTTCCACATGATCTAGACGGCGGCAAACCTTGTAACATTTATATGGTAGTCCCATCTCCTCATCTCATACACTAGGCGGATATCGATATTTTCGCTATTTTTAAATAATGTATCCAAGAGTTGAGAATTTAATCCTACAAGAGGCTTTGTCCTTGAAGACTTTGAGGCAATCACTTGTATGGAGCATTGGATAAATTAAAAACATTGAATTCAGTAAATTCAAAATCTCGTCTTATCCTTCTTCCCATTTATCCCAAATCTAGAATGAAACTCCGATATCCTGAAAATTCCGTGAAAAAGCTATCATATCCACCATTGTAGAGGCAGATTTATCCTATCCTCTTAGAAGAATTATAAAGATGATACTAAAAATACAATCATGATGTCATCTCATCATAACCTTTCCATATTTAGAATATTCTTGTCCCATGTAGCCTCTCTACCTATAAAACTCTGTCTACATCGGCGGCTTAAATAACATTAGAAGGGGGTATTAAATTATAACCAAAGATTTACCAATTTCCCATGTTGAAGCTGCTTAAATACTGCAGGAATCTCCATACTTACTCCGACAGTCCAGAATATTGGACACTCTGCGTCGAAATGACGGCCGTATAAGCTCCGGTTGAATAAGAGAACAGAAAGAAAAAAACAAAAAAGGGATTGCTTCTTCTTCCTAATGCGAAGAGCCATCGTGAGCTAGCTCCCTGACAGATTCAGACTGGGTATGTTTTGGCGACTTTGACAATTCCACCTGATAAGTATCATCAGTGGCAACCCCGTGCTCAGCATCTAGATTCGGGATGTGATCGGAATCAGCGTCGTGCAGTCTGCTCCAATCTCCATCTCCATGCGCGTGGACTGTGGTAAATGTCGTGCCGGTATCGGTAGGATTGCGGAACACTCGACCTTTGGCATTATGTCGACCACTGATGGGTGCACTGCCATATGTGACAATGTCCTTGGCGCCTTGCGACCTCGAAGCGGAACTTTTCTTAGCTCTGTTGCGAACAATAAAGCGACCCACCGTTGGGAGTGAGCTTGCTACGCAGCCAATGGCGGTTTCTATGTTGGATAGGAGAACGATGAAGCCAGTATAGTCTAGAGAGATGTAAGTAGTGTTATCAGAAAAGCAAGTCTGCAGAATATCTTACAAAGCAGGTTGTCTGTTGGGGTGCGATAGTGTTCGATGTACGGTGAACGGATCATGGTGGATATCGAAGCACTGGGTAAAGACTCTGGTTAGCTACATCAGAGAAGTAGGGGTGGGAAATGGGCTTACACAGAAGCAAAGGACAGAAGCAAGCCCACAGATATCTTCCTTCCCAATGGCATTTGAGTCCTATATAGCATAACGCCCGGGAATATCGCACAAGCCATGTCTGTCACAATGGTACAAGCTGTTGAGGTGTAACTCAATGCAATCATTGTGCCCATACCCGAACATGTCCCCTTTCCATCTGCTAACAATGACGTATCCCAATTTGCAGCCACAGGCCGACATAAAAGTAGAATCCCAATGAAAGTCACCAAGAAGGTGGCGATGGTGAGAGTAAGTAAGCCCAACACAAAAAACCGATATACCTTATGTGAGCTAGCAATACGCAAGAGCGTCACACAAATGGAGCTCTTGATAATTGCGAGACCTAAGACGTACAGCATCATCCAGAGCATTAGGTATTTCGTTCCTTGTACCTCGAAGTATGCGTTTAGTCTGCTGTTGTGTGAGCCGAGGCCAACTCGAGTGCCATGGCAAGCTAGGCTGACATCGACGATGAAAACCATCTATGAGGGTTAATATCAATGGTAACACAAACGTTGGAGAGACGGTCGTACCAATCCCAGGACTATCAACTTATCGTCCCACCCAAGTGCATTTTCTTTGATTCTGACATACGTTCTCACTGCTATGGTGATTGTTGAGATGAAAAGACCGACGAGTGATACGACGAATATTGTTAGAGGGAAACTTTCGAGAGGAAGGATAGTAGCGTCTGCGTCAGCCATATTTGCATCTAGTGGACTTTATTTGTAAGGCAGCGTATTATTCGTGAAGAGATGCATCGCTAAGCCTGTGGACAACGACATAATGTACCTCTTCAGATTCTGAAGGAGTACCCGAAGTAGAGGGTGGACCAGGGATATTTTTTCTCCTTATAGTCCGGGGTGAACCTTTTTGACCCATTGATCTTCCACGTTTATTCCGATTCTAGGGACCGAAGACTCGCTTCGCTTAGGGAAGACCCTGTTCGTGGAATTCGAGAGTGTTCTTCCTCCAGCAATCGGCTAAGATTGGAACTTAGTCCCACCCTCCATTGTTTCTTGCTGCCCCACTGCCCCTTTGCCCCACAGCATATAGACAAAACGGATCGAAGTGGAGTGAACTGGTTATCATTGACTAAGCTCCAAGACCTATCAGAGAGCTTCTCCTTGATGTTCAACGGGGCTCAATCTCATTTTGATGTTCGTAAAACACCTGATTTCTTCCTTAGGCTAGTATGATTCTGATGGAACGATGGGAAGTAACTACCGGTACCGGTATTCTGTCAATGTAACCGGGTGCTTAAGCCCTGAATGAGCCATGGACTACTGCTTTATCATTCGTCCTCATCCGGCAATTTTATTTGCTCAAAAGGCACTAAAGCCTACTTACGGGTATAAATTTCATGTTATATACCAGGTATATAAATGAAGGCTGAAGACAGAGCTCGCAATACGTCCGTCTACTACTCGCTGTTTACGAGTCATTTAACTTGATTAGCTTAGCGTAACTTCTGAAGGCTAGAGCACCCAATGCAGCTTTCAAATTTGCATCGGCAGCCTAAGGTTTTCCAAGAGAATCTTATCTTATTAAGCTCCAACCTCATCTGTGAACTCTATATTGCGTCCACATTAGAGGTTTGTCAGTCGGGCCAATGGAATCGATTGTTCCCATAATTTCACTTCATCAACTGGTATTCAACGTGCTTCAGGAGCTATACTAGATAAAGTATAGCTCCACAGAATCTATACCTCTTTGATCCTTCGTATAGCCCTACTAGCTAAATCTAAGCCTGTATAGGAAAGTGTTTCATAATGTGCGACCGCACGAGCAATATCCATTTCTGTCATTTGTGGAGTGCTACCGGTATTCCACTTTTAATTTTTCCAACAAAACATCAGATTTATAATTATTGTGGACTGTTTTCACGTGGCCTTAAGGCACGTGCGACCAGCCATCCCAAGCGACGGCCCTCCATAAAGCCGTCACCATAGTGATCTTCGATCTCATCTCTATCCGCGATAACCTTTTCATTTAAGGCGGTCAATTGCGCAGACTTTTGATGGCCTCATAGACGTGCAACCACTCGTGAATAACCTCATTGTCTTACTGTTACAGCTATCTCTGTTTCTACCCTGTGGCCTATGGTCCCCATCAGAGAGTTTCCCACGATTATTTTGATAAAATTATTTTGATCTTTGCCAGATTTCCCATGAGTCTTATATTTATGATTCACAAAACTATCATACCAATAAATCATAATGGAGTTAGGAGTTCCTGGACCGAAGTTATCTTTATTTCTCAACAATCGAAAACCTTAAATTACAGATCAAATCCTTGAATGACAGCAAGATGGAAAAGGTAAATAATCATCGAGATCCTTAGCATTCCAAGAAGGGTTAGATTCATGACAAAATATGACCCACAGGAGATGAGAAATTCCAGACCAAAAACTCTCTATTGTGGAGAAGTCTTTGTATTCCGTGCAACTGTTGGCATATTAGTGTAACCTTGCTGCAGGGAGTATGAAGCTCTGAACGCTGGGAAGTCATCAATGTCATTGGTCAAACTGCGTCATTTTTGTAATGTTTCTCCCTTCTTACCATCGACTTATTATAGCCCAGGGAATTTCGAACTGTCCGGCTGCATAATAAGTAATTGCGGCTTCCTTCTTCCGAGCCGGAGATGATTTCCAAAAACTGACAAATCTATGTTGGTGTCGATTAGATCCGTCTTTTCAATAACGTTTTGCTCCACTGTCTGTTTCACAAGGTAGTTCCACACATTGACATACAAACATGGGGGTTGACGTTTTCCTCTCTTATCCAAAGGGATCTCTCATTTGCTCTGTATCTCATTGCTTGTCTTAAGAAACCCCAACGTTTCACTTGCATTAACTCTTCTGCATCTAAGAATCTTTCTAGCGATCTCCCCGATAATCAAAATGTCTTCCAACGGTCAATCCACAGATACTAATCGAGTCCATGCTGGCAAGGTTGCAATTGTAACGGGTTCAGCACGAAGTACGTTACAAGAACTGATGATCATACCAAAGTTTTTACGTATTGACTAACCTTGTTGTTAGGCATTGGCGCTGGAATTGCTCGGAATCTTGCATCTAAGGGTGCTAACATCCTAATAAGCTATCTAACCGAAGCATCAGACAATTCTGCTGCTGAGCTCGCAGAAGAGCTTACTAAGAAACATGGCGTAGTCGCGGTGCCATGTCGATCTGATATCTCCACACCAGAAGGTTGTGCCTCCATCATCGAAGCTTGTATATCAAAGATGCCTCCGAATACCAAAACCAACAAGCTCCAAATCGACATTCTAATCAACTGCGCTGCTATTATGATAGGCATTGGCCCTCTTGAAAGCGTTACACATGCGGACTTTATCAAGTCATACGAGACCAACGTACTAGCACCCATCTTGCTCACAGGCGCATGCAAGCCCTACCTACCTACAGATCGATCAGGAAGAATTGTAAATGTTTCCAGCATTGGACAGAAGGTCGGCACTCCATATTTGACGCTCTATAACGGAACAAAGGGTGCGCTTGAGGCTATGACAAGGACCTGGTCGAGAGAATTGGCTGAACACGCCACCGTCAACACTATCAACCCTGGTTCAGTGCTCACTGATATGTTCCGTCAATGTAGTGATGATGTGCTTGCAGCGCAAGCACAGTGGAGTCCTCTGATCCCATTGTCGGGTGTACGGGAGTGGGACACGGAAGAAGTCAAGGCAGTGGGCAAGAAATGGGGTGGTCGTCCGGCATATGTTGAGGAAATCGCTGGCATTGTTGCTATGGTTTGTAGTCCAGAGAGTGCATGGATGACCGGTAGTGTTGTCAGTGCAAACGGTGGGCAATGTTTTAGCACGTAAAGTTCGGCGCTGTGTAATTTCTTTTACAAAATTTGAAATAATGTTTGTTTAGATAAGGCGTTGTGGTGAGGGAATGTACAAATGATGGATAATTTGCCCCTAATATTCAATTGGCGATTACGTCTGCATACCTGATGAAAATGCTACCACAATACTGATTTCTTAAGAAATGACTGAGCAAGTGCTAGTCCAAATCTTTCATATGAAAGTTTTTCAGCTCTCGAATTTTTCAATGTTTGTATATCTTTCTGCTTAGTTATCTGTCGGTGCTCTCCAATGTCTGAACTAGAGTTCGACAGTGAATTGGTTCTCCTGGCTTATGTCTCATACCTCGGGAGCCTCCTACAATATCTGAATTCAAAAACGAACTGTACCTTTCAGTTATTGCGATTTGTAAGGTCTAGTTCATGAGAGTGTGTAGTTCCCTGTCTGCTGTAGACGAATCTCAAGCGCGCGGCTAATAAATGACTACAGTATTGGTCCATTCCTTCGCAACGACTTCTCTGGACGTTACCGTGCGATAAGCTTAGGTTGGAATTAAAATGTACTTTATAATGTGATGCGACGAACTATACTCATCTCATGGATTTATATTGAGAGAGTATTAATGTCATATAATGTATAAGAATTTCAATCAACGGGCTGTATTTTTCGCTCAATCCTCCAAAACCTGACTTTTATCTAATATCTCCGCATGAAGACTGCCCACATGAATGATCGGAAACTAGGCTTTGCAAAAAGACCCACTCTCGCCGTTCTAAATGCACGTTATTCGATGAATGTGATTCACTTTATTACGTCGTGAGTTTCATAGCTTTCCACAAGTCGATTTATAGTCATTCAGAAGATGCAAGGCGAGAAATAATAAGATGTTAGGTCGCAATAGGCATCAAAAATTATATTATCTAGTGGTAAATGTTACTCGCCAAATATATAGGAGGTGACCCGCTGAATGTTACCTAGGACTGGGCTCCTACGCTAACCCATATGCATTTCTAAGTGGACATTTCTCGACTATTTTTCTAAAAGTACTAATGCAAGTGCCATCCAGTGATGGGAATAGTAAACGACGTAATAACGCCTATTCCTCTAATTATTGGAAAGCGATGGAAACAGATGATATTGAATTTCATATCGCTAAGTAATCACTGATAAATTACGTACCATATACATTTTTGCACACCATTTCTTTTTGTTTATATATAAAATTGGTGGAGCTCGGTGAACTCCTCCTGTAATAATCAATGTTGATTATTGAAATTATATTTATGCGAAGTCGACAGTCATCAAAAAACATACCAAATTCCAGTGATTCCGTATATAAGTAATAGCACACACACACACACACACACACACACAATATCATAATTTAAACCTATTGATGTAATATCAGCTGCCTCAATATCAGACTCCATAATATTGATTCATACCCCTCCATCGTTGGTGCTCCCACCACATCAGCGTTCCAGTATAGTTACAAGACATATAAAAATGATACTCATAGCCTATAGAGATCGGAGTCGTTGAGGTAATAGATTCCTAAATCTATGCTCGTCAGTCTAGTAAGAATTCGAGTTTTGCACCTAGTTTACGATTTTACACGATTCGGGTGAAAATAGTACAAATACTCTATTTGAATGATGTAAAGCAGAAGGGCTACGAGGTTGGTTGAAACATTGTAGTCGGCCTTCTCGTGATTGCATATGTCACTTTTAGTAAATATACATATGCGCACGACGCGGTTATAGGTTGATTGCATACCGTTCTTCTTGTTTATACACGTGATTCTGGATATAGCCTACTAGGCCATGCAATGACATTAAACATGACAATTATTTCATGTCGTAAATTGTCATTATCCGAAAGTAAGGTTATTATAAATGAATCGAACACCAACGAGGCTCCAAGCCGGATCTCGTACCCATCTCCTACTACTTTGATCCTTTCGTCCCTCTTCGCCAGCATGCCCAAGAGCCCCACTACTCTGATCACCTGTCAAGCGGGATTGAGATGCAAATTGAGAGTGTCTTCTTCTCAAGATTTACTCACTACCATCACCGCCTCTGTAGAACTTTGCATCAAACTCCTGCAATTTTATGCCCATTCGATATCCTGCTTCGGCTGCTGTAGCGACTTGAGTCTGGGGGTTACGTGTAACGTTGGCAATAGATTTGTATGGGACATAGTGGGCATCGTCTGCAATATATTGTTGAATTCTATATGCATACAGAGATAATTGATCGGTTGTGGTGGAATGGATCGAGCAAGACTCAAGTGAAGTAGAAGAGGAAGAGTTCTTTGTACTAAAAAGAGCGATAATGTTAGACTGATGATGTATTAAAAAGAACCTTTACAAGAAGTGAATGAGTTATGGCGATAGTTGTGTGGCAAAGGACGGAGAGATGTTGAATCAAAATCGAAGGTGCATGAAGAACTGAAGTAATCCAAAGAAGTACGCATGCTGAAAGAAGAGACAACTTGGGAAGCTGGGAAAGAGGAAAAATTACAGCATGTCCACGGATATCCGCAACACTTGAAGTCGAGACAATAGCATAGACTGATAAGACCAGCAAGTGCAAGGCTACAGACCATAGTCTGAGCCGGTCCCTGATTCTTGACACCTACAACCAGTGCAAAGGCCTCAAGTCTGGCACGGCGTGTGTGGCTCATACAACTGGTAACAAAATGAGAACAATGCTTGAAAGAGTATGAACTAACTTGGAAGTGACAGCACCATGCACGGCCATGTTAGAGTCCTTGCTGGTAGATGACATGTTGAATCTGCCGTGTGGAAAAGGGCTGATGATGTAGTACTTCTGGGTTGACCTATTGGTAGGTATGGAATGTAGGTATTGATATTCTAATAAAGATTGAAGATTGGGAGCCAAACGCTAAGTGTAATGCACCAGCTAAGAAGCAAACTGAAGAGGGACTACAGACTTGAGGGGGGGAAACATCTTAGATTTATAGTAAAAATCAATTATGCAATTGCAACAGCTGAAAAGAAATGCTTGCCCAATAAACTCGGAGCGAAACTTTCGCTGGGGATTTTTTTCGTATGGGATATTTTATTTTGACCAAGTCCAAGAACATTAACTCAGTTGCCTCGTTGCAACAAGCGTGCTCATTTCCAACGTTAAAATAACGATTCCGATGAATGAGCACGGCGCTGGCTGGATGCGCGATACAGCCCACCGAATCCTCTCACAACAGTACTGTCCTCCAATAAGAGGGTTCTCCTCGTTGCATCTTTTACATTACCTTTCGATCTTGGAACTCCTACCTTTGCATCTTAATCCCCTGCCCACTGCTAGATAAGTGGAGTTGAAGTCAACGCGAGAACCAGTAAGACCCTGGAGATTATGCCAGGCTGTCCGCTAGTGGTGTCTTTTCGGACGCTTCCTGATGCGTGCTTTGACGCGATGAACCAGATTGAGGCTCACAGAGCACCATTCATTCCCAGCCATAGCCCTGCATTATACCTCGTTGCAATGCATATATAGAATAGCAGAATGCAAGGGAGGATTGAATTGGTAGGCCGAGATATAGAAACTCTTAAGCTGAAAACTATCTATGGCGATTTGAATCATCATATGAACCAGGAAGAAAGAATATCGCGCCTACCTTGATCGAAGGTATCGTTCAATGTGGGTAGTTTTGAGGGGTCCTATCATGCTGAGCAGCTAATTAAGCCTGTACGGGCCTGTATTTGCAAGTTAAATCAGGTTACGAGGCCAAGTGAGAATCTTCATCATACTGCTTACAGTAGTCTAAATACACATAATCATCCATTGCATTCAAGAAGAGATTGGCAGAGCTTCTTAAGAGTCCTGTCGATATGAGGGGTGGTGAATGGGTCTTGATGTGTCAGCATTGAAAGGATGATAAAAAAAGAATGAGATTTGTAAACAGAGATGTAAAAACCCCGGAGCCGGAACCCGTTTCTGGAAATCTGAACGACAGTGACTTTCGGTTTTATATTTTTGGCTTAGTTTCATATATAGTATCGGTGTTTTTCGCTGCTGATTACCAGGGGTTCCTTATCGCCTATGATTAGGAACCCAGGATTCCTAGGACGAGTCCATCCCTATCAACCTCACCATAAATCCCGCCATCACAAAACCACATAAATTAAGGGTCCAAACTCAAACGTACATAATGCACCTCCCTACCCTATCCTATCCTATCCCAACCATATCCAATTCTAATCTACACATACATACATACATACATACATACCAGACAAAAATAAAGATAAACTTAAACTGAGTACTAGAAAGCCTGGAATTAAATTATGACATCTACAAATTCCAACTCCGCAACATACAAGAAATATAAAAAGTGGGATGAAGGATGCTCTCAAAAGTGAGTATTCAAATTTCAGCGTCTGTTATGATGAAAATATGGTGTGATAAGATAGATGGATGTGATGAAATGATCGACAATACCAATGCCAATGATACAATTAGATGTGCGGGGAACTAAGTAAGTAACCTTGTTAAGACTTCCTTCTAGAAAATCTTTTGAGATGGCTTGTTTTTCTTTTCTTTCCTTGATTTTTGGTATTCATGTTTTGTTTTTGTTTCTGTGAGGGCTATGTTATTACGTATTTTTATTTGTAATTGCAATTGTATTTTGGTTTTCTTTCGGGGAAAGCTATGCTATTGAATCGTTCGAAAGCGTCCTAGGCAGCCATGTTATGATAGGACAAGTGTCCTAGGCTAATATGTTATGCTAAGACAATGGTCTTAGGAGTTATTGAATCCTGAGGCCAAAGTCCTAGGAAAGGGTTCCCAAGATAAGTGTCCTGGGACAAATAGCCCCTTCAGGACCAGATCACGTGATGGATAGTCTGGATAGCTCGACTATCCAGACTATCCAAAGGAAATGGAATCAGTATATAGTCAGAATAGTTTGATAGTATAGGAGCCTCGTGCTCAACTTAGTTATCAATTAGTTTACCTACATTCTACTTGATCTAGTAACGACTTCACTTCCAAGTGAATACCAGTGATAAAGCCTTAACCCATAACTACCAACCGACAAACCTTAGGCAGCCGCTGCCCCCAGTACAGTATCGTTACACAGCCATGAATAATTATTGACTTGAGAGAGCTCACTTGTAAAAAAGAGCACCGGGCTGAATGGCTTGTTTGGAACCTTATTGAGTTAGTGAGGGAGAACTAGAGTAGGGTTTTGATATAAGAGGTAAATAAATACAAATGAATTTATAATATAACAATCTCTCTCACTGGCATTCAAACCATATTTTATATTGAATAATACACCAGACAGACAATGTGGGGCAAAACAAAAAATCACCAACCAAAATTGCCCGAACTTACACCGTTACCTCAAAAGCAAAGATCAAATAAATCACCCACACAATTCCCAAACAAAAACAGACAGAGCAAAACGAAAAAAAATCGCAAAAATAAATATCAGTTGAAGTTGACTTCAACTCGCAGAATGCGGCTTCTGTGGATCGAACACAGTGCCTCCAGATTTATGGGCTGAAGTGAACTTCAGTCTGGCGCTCTCCCAAGTGAGCTAAAGCCGCTTGGAAATTGTGTTTTTTGTTGTGAGGTGTGATGCTTATTTTGCTTTATATACAGATAAAAAAAGTTGTAATGGAGGTGATAGTGAAATGGGGTTTTGCCGTGGTCATATGATATTGAACCAATCCCTCCGAAGCGTATTACTGGTTCAGCATCTGCACGATGACCAGCAAAACAATCATTCAGGTTCTAGTTCTGGCCCTTCAGGGTTTGTCGTTATTCCTATAGAAGTTGTCTTGCATATTTTTTACAGTCTGCAATCAACCAATCAGGAGCTTGAAGAGCTCAGAACTTCTATGCAACTCTCCATAATTATAACTTAGGCTTGTGTCGACTACATCTGCGGTCAGCGAAAAAACCATGAACCATGAAAAAAAAAACCATGAACCCTGGAATCACAAATTTCAAGCCTCCCCGCTCGATATACCCATCTACCACACCAACTTCTTGTTGCGTCTGGGCAAAATAAGCCGGACTGGCACAGTGAAAGTGCAGCGCAGTGCAGAGTGCTGGTGCTGGTGCTGGTGCTGTACTCGGGAAATACAGCCGCGGCATACTTGTAACACACCCTCGATACACCTACAATCAATCAAGGTAGTATTAGCATAATTTAGCGAATTTGATGTAGGTAATGTCTCCTTTCCAGCAAAGACCTTTTTACATAACTACATTAGCGACATATTACTGGACCAGCATCTGTACGATAATCAGCAAAATAATCAACAATTTTTTAGTTTGGATCCTCAGGGTTTGTTTGGAATATTGCCGCATCTGTCAAGACACCGACCATTTCTACGGCCAGTGAAAAAAGAAGGAAAGCGCCTGGTGGGCATTAGGTACGACTTTTGTGGCAATTATACATCTGTGCAAAACCTACTGTATTACATAGAGGGCCCGGCTATTTTTCGAATAGTTGATCGCCAGTACTAGTTCGTGAAGCGAGTATATTCAGATGAAGTTAGAATTTATCGGCAATGCTTCTTTCATTGAATCCGCTTTATTTATAAATAGGGATTGGCTTGGAAGTTGGCTGTCCACGATTGTAGAAAAGCAAGTCGATTCACATACAAAATTGTATGGCAGTTGACTCATAGAGTCTCTCCACCTTCAGCAAGCACAGACATATGTTCTGATTGAAATCACGTGACGGATCTAGGAGATCTAGAGGATCTGGAAAGTTAAACTCTAGATCCAGTAGATCCAAGAGATCCAAAGGAATATAGTAGAGTATGAAGTCCTATATAAGAAGGATAGGTTTCCATTTGTAGAGCTTCGTGCTCAAGATCAATCATTTAGTATACTCTACTATTAGTTACGAATTGCATATCATTATTGTCATTACTTAAGTCCCTGCTTGACGCCTAGTTATAAACCACCTCGAGAGCCTAGAGCACTTCCACGTGATCTAGACGGCAAACCTCGTAACATTTTTTACTCTCTTACTTTTTTTTTCTTACTCTTCTACTCTCCTATTCTCTTATTCCCCTATTCCCCTATTCCCCTCTTCCTCACTCTCTCACCCCCTCTCTCACTCTCCTCCCTCTCTCACTCTCCTCCCTCTCTCACTCCCTCCCTCTCTCACTCTCCTCCCTCTCTCACTCTCCTCCCCTCCTCCCCTCCTCCCCTCTCTCACCCCCTCTCTCCCCTCTCCTCTTCCCTTCCACTCATCCTTCAATCCATTATTTAGTTACTTAAAGAAATCTATATTTATTCATTCATTCATTCATACACTACAATATTATTTATTTACAAAAATCAAAAACCCAAATTATATCTATTTATTTATCCATCTATCTATATACACATCAAATCCTTTTTATAATAAATATATACTTTATTCAACCTTGCTTTATTTATTATTGTTTTTAAGATTTAATAAATATTTATACTTAGACGGTGTTGAATGAGAAAGAAGCATAATGAGGGTACTAGACTTAATTAGTATTTTGCTAAAAATGTGAGAGGAGTAAGTATCTACCGAATAATTTTTATTCGGATATCTAGGGGAAACGAATCTGGGTTGTAATTAATTAGATAATGGGTAGAAATGTATGATTTATTAGTTAAGATGCCATGTCATATCATATTGAATAACTTATATAAAGGAGGATAGGAATCATGACATGAGGGATCCAGCTGTGTCCCGCACGGCAAATTTACGAGAGCATGAACTGTGTTTCGAAAGTTATAATTCATCTATGAATATGAGAGACTATTCATGTAGATAGCTCATGCGCCGTCTATATATAATAACACCTACGCCTCGATGGAAAGCATTTCTCAAACCAGCCGTGAGCACACTTCTCCGCGTAATGTTCATTGATGGCTACCATGCTTGCCCTTCCCTTCTAACCTCTTCTTCACTATCAGCTCTATTAGATCCATAACTTGCATCCAGTCTTCCAATACCCACTGATATCCAGCAATACAAATCATATTTCTCCATAAGTAAGCAAGCAGCCAAGCAGCCAAACGATCAAACTCATATCTATATACCTAGCCCAATCCCAATCCCTCACAATGATTCCAGCAATGATTCCAGCAATAACTCCGACCAAAACATCCTAGGCGTAATCATGAATCAAAGGCCAATAACAAATGTCCTCTATCATTAATTCAAAAGAGTTCGAGAGTTCCATCACGAATCCTCCTCTCGAAGGTTATCTCTCCATATTCCGAAGATAGCGGATCCGTGCACTCAGTACCGACCATAACAAAATGATGATTCACACTCTTGTAGCTCCTATCCATCATTCTCCCATTCAACCATTTCAACCATGATCTAGCATATCCTACGTCTACCCACTTTCTTTTTTGCCTTGCTGAGAGATGCTGAAACTTGATGTCGTCATCTCTATCAATGGTATTTGAATCTCGAATCTCATTTATGACGACGTAAATGTTTTCCAAGGATGGAAGCTTTTCACGGAGATATGCGTGTGCTTCGATATGATTGAAGATTTTTTGAGGATTATCGGTAAGGCATGTTCGGCGCAATGCCAAATTTTGGACTTTTGTCATCTGAAGGCTTGATAGAAGAGTATCGTAAAGGATGTTGGACGCTTCAACTTGTTGGGTAAGGTATATGATGTCGCTGCGAAAATTGACGTACGTCCCAAATGCCCAACTATTTTGTGTTCGAGCGAGATACCATTCTCGAGATTCCTTGCAGACTTGTACAATGTTTGAAAATGGGAGATGTGATGTGATTGAGTCTGTGATTTTTCCAGTATTGCGGTCGGTATTGTTCAAATGGTGAACTTTCGGGGCAAGATCTTCTGCGAACATGTATTCCCATATGTCTAATCGAAGTTCGGCTGGTAATCTTTTGAATGAAGGAAATGTTCGACCGCCTGTGGTAAGTTGTGTTTCGGGTTTCCGCTCGATTTGTGGATATTGTATATCACGATACTCTGACAGGTTCCTGCAAGCCAGACCTCTCCACAAGAATGATCTCAGCTCAGATCGATCCAACTCATGCAAAAGCTCAATGACACCATGATAATCCTTATGACTATGATGTTTCTTTAACACAATGTCAAATCTTTGATTTGGCCACTTGGAAATCATTCGTAATTTGACATCTGTGTGCAGCTCAAGAGGTTTACTGAGGTGGTACTTTGCATGTCTCTCTTCTGCCTCGGTGGTTGAATCGATGATCTTCATGATTTCTGCTTTGAAAGGCGTAGAGAGAGGGTTGAACAATTGATGAAAAGTAGTAAAGGAAGTAGTGTACAATAGAGATAATAAATCCAAAAGAATCCAAAAGCATGCGAAGTAAAGATAAATCTATTCGCCTTGTAAAGATATAAGTACCTTGATAATATTGAGCCAACAAGGTTGTAACGTGATGTCCAAGATATATTGTGAATCATAAATAAATGGTAGACTGGCTTACAATGTGATGTGATGTGAGTGCTTGGTGTGGTTTGGTGTAACCACCAAGGTGCTCTTTCTTGGCTTGGATGATTGCCCCATTGTCAGACTTGTTAGCTTGCTTCATGACTTGGAAGGTGTAGAAACTAAACATTGTGAATGAAGAAAGTGCTCATCAGGTGACTTTTCGATTTATTGGAAGTAAAAAAATAGAGAGCTATTGACAACTTTACTTAAAAACAATTGTAGTCTTGTGTGACATTGATTTGTTTCCAGTCAAAGCATTAGCATCGTCATGCTGATTCGGATGTCCTTACATCTTTGTCAATCGAAACATCTCCATTCTTGGTATCATTGTTTTTGCAGAATTGCTGCCAAATAAATGGACGTCGTCGCCTCTCACAAAAGATGTGAAGATCGATGATAAAGTTTTCCGGCTCTTGAAGAATCGACACCAGGAGACAGAGCTAGAGACAGAGCTAGTCACAGAATCGATGAAATGATGACAAAGTTGTTGTGGGTCATGGGCGATCAGCAAAAACGAGATGATCTATCGGAAATCCAGTTGGCGTCCACGGCAAACACAGCGACTCAAACTACCTACTTATATAACTACAACTGACTTACTGTACCATGGGGTAAACATGTCTGAGCTTGGGAACTCTTTTCATTAATAACAATCATCACCGGCTTTGAGTGGTTAGCCCCTTTGATTCAATAGTCACATGATCAGCCACTCATCTCGTATCCCGGTTATCCTTGCCGCTAATCTCCGCAACGGATGGCTCCTTTTCGGGACTTGGGTGGAGACAAGCTTTTTTCCAAGCCCTTCTCGAGAAAGATGAGGATTGCCCCAAGAATTTATCCCCAACTAAGCATCGCCATCCAAGACACCTAGTGCTTGGCTTCTATCATCGTTCGATACTGCTCTTCGAGAATTTTATATCAAGATCAAAGGTGGCACGTTTGGAAGCTTGACACTCTGATTCCCGATGGGGAAAGTTGAAGAAACTTTTGAATGTCTCTGGGAGATGAGGGCCACCAGCTCATCAAATAAACGCGAACCAAACAAGGATGACGTACCCACCACGTAAGCCAATGCGTATCCATTATTCATTTGGTATGAACCAGGAATCAGTCTTCCCCTACTCCGTCCAGCTATTCCCGTGTTCCCTTTCGTTTCTTTTCCAGAAAACGCTGGTGGGGCTACACGATTCTGAGAATAGTGTTTCGAAATCCCCTGCGATGTGGCTGAGGTGCAAGGTCTATTAAAAGGAAAAAAGGCAAAGAGGACTTGCCGTAGGTCGTACTTCGTATGTCAGGTACGGAACAGTGGAGAAGTTTTGTTGTTATGGAGCCGATGGGAGGAAGCATGTCTCCTTCTCTCTTCTATTTTTCGAAGAGCAGTCTTCATTTCTTTTCAACTTGATGGTAGGAGGGTAAGCTTTCCTTTTTGAACTGTATTGATTCGCCGTATTTTATCCTATACTCTCGTTTGGCCGATTTTATTTTTGCAAATCCTGGGTTTATCGATCCTTTTCTTTCTTGGTTTCTTACTAGTGAAGAGTGCTATACATTGTATCTATAGTCAAGTTCGAATTACACAAGAGGACCAAGATGAGGGTAAGTGGAGGGAAAGCCTTGGCATACACTGTCGCTATATGTTCAACATGCAGTAGCTTGGTGGGCGCGATCACTCTTGATCTAAGCTCTGATGGTATGCCTCTCTCCACATTCCTTGCTTGAAGTAATAAGCAATATGCTGATGAGATGATGGTCATTAGAAAGTATCAAAACTGCCGCATCCGATGTCGCCTACGACATGATGAAATATTATACAGGAAACAGAACCGGAGATGTCCCCGGTAACTTACCTGACCCTTATTATTGGTGGGAGGCAGGAGCTATGTTTGGCATAATGGTCGACTATTGGTATTATACGGGAGATGAAACCTACAACGAAGAAGTAAAACAAGCACTCCTACATCAAGCTGGCAACGATTACGATTTCATGCCCTTAAATCAGACAAAAACAGAAGGAAACGATGATCAGGGATTCTGGGGAATGGCTGCTATGACAGCAGCGGAGACTAATTTCACCAATCCGGACAACGGAACTCCTGGTTGGGTCGCGATGGCGCAAGCAGTTTTCAACGATATGGCAGCTAGATGGGATGAGTCAACCTGCGGAGGTGGATTGAGATGGCAGATCTTTACATTTAATTCTGGATACAATTACAAGAACAGTATTGCGAATGGTTGTTTCTTCAACCTAGGAGCTAGGTTGGCAAGATATACAGGGAACTCATCATATGCTGAATGGGCAGAAAGGATCTTTACTTGGGAACAAAGTGTTGGATTGATTGGTGACGGTTATGAAGTATATGATGGTACATCCGATACTGATAATTGCAGCTCTATCGATCATATACAGTGGACTTACAACGCTGGTATTTATCTTTTGGGGTCCGCCATGATGTACAATTACGTTCGTCTCCCCCTTCTTCCTCACCATCAATCAAATAAGCAATACAGCCTTACTAACATATTCTTGATAGACCAATGGATCATCAATTTGGCAAAATCGAACACAAGGTCTCTTAAACGCCAGTAGCGTCTTTTTCCAAAACAATGTTATGCTTGAAGTAGCGTGCGAAACCACCACTGTTGGTTGCGACACTGATGAACAATCCTTTAAAGCCTACCTATCTCGTTGGATGGCCGCAACAACTAAAATCGCCCCATTCACCGAACCAACAATCATGACATACATCAATGCATCGGCCCAAGGTGCAGCCGCACAATGCTCTGGAGGAAGTAGCGGAAGAGCCTGTGGAGAGCATTGGACCGCAGGAAGTGCCTACGACGGAAAGTATGGAGTTGGAGAACAAATGAGTGCACTCAGTGTAATTCAAGCAACACTCATCGGAACGGCTCCCAATCTTGTCACCAATGACACCGGTGGAACTAGTGTAGGAAATGCCGCGGGTGGAAGTGGAACTAGTACGAATAGTGACGGAACCGTCGAAAAACCGGTTACTAGCGGAGATAGAGCCGGAGCGGGATTTGTCACGGCGCTTATTATTTCCGGTGTTCTAGGTGGTGTAGGTTTTATGGTTATAGGTTGAGATGAGGAGGGCGAATGGGGTTTTGAGAAGGAAAGATGGTTGGATGTTTATAGGGCATAGTGGGGCGTTTGGTGTTGTTTTCTATATGGATGCATATACATTTTTTTGGTATATAAGCAGCATTAGGGGGAGTATATATCGCTTTCTTTGTTTTATACTGGTCGATTGATCACTGATTCACTTGGAATGTCTTCCATTTTATTTGTAGTCATTAGTCTTTACCGAACAAGATTTGTATGTTCGGAGAACAAAAATTCAAATATTCAAATATTCAGAAATTTAAATTTAAATTTATCTTCTTGCAAATTGATGAAGGATTACAACAGTGGGTGCAGAAATTCCGTAAGCACTTTTTTAATCCTTATCAAAATCAATGAAATAATAACAATTTCAAAAAATGATTATAAATTCAAATTATAATATTATATAACTAAAATTTATATTGGATATTTAGATTTATTTAGATTACTTTATAAAATATTAATAAATAAATTCTGAAATATAAATATATCTCAAAATTATCAATTATTTATTGTTAAATATAGTATATTAAATATTTAATATCTTTTTAAAAAAATTCAAAATTCAAAATTCAAAATTTTAAAATATTAAAAGATAAATTAATTTCCAATTCATATAACTTTCAAATTTCAGTAAACAATATATTATAATCATTTGTGACCAAATGTTACGAGGTTTGCCGTCTAGATCACGTGGAAGTGCTCTAGGCTCTCGAAGTAGGTTTATAACTAGGCGTCAAGCAGGGACTTGAAGTAATGACAATAATGATATGCAATTCGTAACTAATAGTAGAGTATACTAAATGATTGATCTTGAGCACGAAGCTCTATACAAAGGGAATCTATCTTGATTATATAGACCTTCATGCCTATGGCTAGTCAGGACCGCTGCGCGGTCCTGGACAGCCAGCGTTCCTCAGCGGTCCATAACGTGACTTTAATCACGTTACCTTGGTTTAGTCATGTGACGCGGCATAGAAGATAGCCGTTGTAACACCAAAAGGGTGTTTATAGACCAGCAATTGTATTTAACTTAGAATCTACAGGTGAAGAGCACCTGTAGATGGGGATAGCTACTCTATATACACACAAATGAATGGCCTAGCCGCAATGGCTAGGCAAAAAGAAGTCATATTTATCCCTCCAATGATCTTACTTTACCGATAACCATTG
Organism: Sclerotinia sclerotiorum 1980 UF-70; assembly: GCF_000146945.2. Classification (NCBI taxonomy): domain Eukaryota; kingdom Fungi; phylum Ascomycota; class Leotiomycetes; order Helotiales; family Sclerotiniaceae; genus Sclerotinia; species Sclerotinia sclerotiorum. Next base: position 441,818 of record NW_001820816.1, on the reverse strand, counting down.
ATACCTAGTACTTGTCCGGATCTGATCCTCAGGTCACCTAAATCGTATACTAATCTCGAGTAATCGTATCATGTGTGGACATGGTTAATGTACCTGAGGTTTCTTATATAATAAGGGTGGGAGGAAAGCAGGGATTTCCGTCACATCATTGAACAATATAGATTTGAAAATATTGGGTTTTGATATTTCACTGAATTATTGTTACGTTGTAACATTATAAACTATTATCACGTATTATAGGATCATATGGATAGTCTTGTGAGGGAGCGAGGGAGCGAAGGAGCGAGATTCGAATCTCGCTCCCCAGCTCCATCGCTCCAATGTTGGAATACGAGGGTTTATATAATCAAGATGGATTCTCTTTGTATAGAGCTTCGTGCTCAAGATCAAGATCAATCATTTAGTATACTCTACTATTAGTTACGAATTGCATTATTGACCTTACTTAAGTCCCTGCTTGACGCCTAGTTATAAACCACCTCGAGAGCCTAGAGCACTTCCACGTGATCTAGACGGCAAAACTCGTAACACTCGTAACAATTATGCCCACGGAATTTCTGTACCCACTGTTGTTAGTATCAATTAGTTACTCTGAATTTCATTATCACTATTTCTGAAGAGCGAATAGAATCCGAATAGTCATCAAGTAATTTAATCTACGGAGTAGTTCATTTCCAACCACATCACACAAACCCAACCGATCAAACAAACCTCTCCCATACACACTTTCCTTATTTTCCCCCTCTTTTTTTACACTAACAATACATTTTCAAAAGTAATTGATAAATTTTAAGGAATCGGCAACAATTCAATACCAAAAGGACAGATGGCCGAGTGGTTATGGCGTGTGACTCAAGCTTTCTTTCAAGCTTAGTTGATGGAAAATTAACTAGCATTCTCATGGGCTTAGCCCGCGGGGGTTCGAATCCCCCTCTGTTCAATTTTTGTTTTTGGAGTGGATTTGAGGAGGTGTTTTGGACGGGGGTTTTTGGGATTATTTTGCGGTGGTGGTAAAGGATGATTGTGATGGTTGAGGTGGAGAGAGGCGGAATAAAGAGATGTGGGAAAAGTAAAAAATTGAAAAATGAATTGGATTATAGCATGTTGTGTTTGTTTGTTTTAGATGGTGGAACAATGAGGTGGGGATGTGGAAGATTTGTATAGAATGTATCTACTACCTAGATAGTTAGAGGAAAAGAGAAGGGAACTTGATTAGATGGGGGAATGAGTGAAAAACACTAAATAAATTATAATATTATCTACTTCTGTAATATAATATATCTTCATTCGTTAATATCTAAGTCTTCTAAAAGAGGGGTTAGAATAGAATTCTTATATTGATAGAAATTCAATCGTCTTTCTAGCTCTAACTAGGTAGGTAGGTACCTAGAACAAGACGAGGGCGCACTCCGTAGAGGTACGACCCGCTTCCCCGCTTTTGCCGGAAGAAAATCATCTTTAGGTGGGTTCTATGACTACCAAGGTAATTAGTAAATCCCATCCGATTTAATGGGAAAAGTAAAAGACCATTCGTCATCACACATCGGGAATTTTTGTAACTTTGAGCGGTGAATAAATAGAAAGATAAATATATATCTGCCTTTATCAAATCTAAGAGATAAATAATTACATAAGATGAGTATCTGAAATAAGAATAATACCTACCTACCTAGTACTCTAATCATCCCATCCATCTCCTGCTTTATTCCTTACTCCTAGACCAATAATCTACCTAATCTCCACCACTCTGATCCTATAAACCTATTAACCTAATACTCTAATCCTCACCCAGATAAGAAAAATGAGGTAATAGCACATACAAAGAAGAGAGGGGTAACATCACCTAACAAAACACCACCAAAAATACACAAGTACACACCAACTCCAGCCTAGCGTGCACAAAAAATGACGTCACCCAGAGGCAAGAAACGAGAACAATGCTCTTTTCTTCCTTCCTTCCTTCCTTAAGCTTAAGCTTGGATTGGAGCTTGGATTGGAGCTTGGAGTCTTGGAGGGGAGTATTTATTCTGTAGAATGAAAGTTATCAACGTATTTCCTTATTACTCGTAACTCATATTTTCATCTACTTGTTAACTTATAGATTCATCAATCTATCAAACTACAAACTTCAAATTACTGTTTAAACAAACAAATCAAACAGAAATATAAATCATCAAAATGTCTTCAATAACCCGAACATTACTCCGACAATCACGTCTCTGCACTCCTCGAGTCCAAGGCAAAACCCAAATTATCACTCACAATAGACACTTCACTTCTACCTCCCCCGCTCAAAAAGCAGTCACTGAAACCGTCAAAGAAACTGTCAAAAAAGTCGATAAAGCAGTTGCTAGTAAAATCGTCGATGGTATTGAAGTTGGTCGTATGTCTTCTCTTTCCTTCTTCCCCATCATCCTCTTCCCTCTCATCCCCCTCTCTCATCCTCCCCCCACAAAAAAAAAAAACTCACTAACCCCCTCCTCCCAAAATAGAAAGCGCAACGCAAAAAGTAAAACAGGCAGCCGGCCTAACAAAAAACGAAGCAAAAAGCGAACTTAAAAGTGAAGCAGGAGAACTCAAGGGAAAAGCTGCAGAGGTAAAGGGGGAAGCGAAGGGGAAGGCGGCGGAGGTTAAGGGGAATGTGAAGGGGAAGGCGGATGAGGCTTTGGGGAAGTTGTAGGGTTTAGGGTTGGAGGAAGTAGAAGGGGTAGGAGGTGGGGTGGGATGTGTGAGGTGGGATGTGCGAGGTGGGATAGGGATGTGATGGATGGGGATGGAGAGTGGTATGGGGATTTGTATATTATTATTGTGATGATGATTATGATGATGATGGTGATGGCTTCGACGGAGAGGAAACGGGGGTCGACAGTACCACTATCAGTACCAGTACGGATTGATACGAAGGGATTTGATGATTGATGAACGGGATGCAATGGAATGATAATTACTTTACACACCACACCTTACATGAATTCTCTCTGTGATCGCATGTCAAACACAACAACGCAATTAAAATAAATTGGTTCTTGAAATATTATCATTAAGTAACCCGTATCTACATACACTACATACAAAACCTATAACCTCCAACCCTCATATACTCTTTAATTATCTCATCTCGTCTTGTGTGGTCCACCCGTCCATCAAAACCCAATCATATATACAAAACATAACCTTTCGTTTCCCTCATTCCCCATCCTTATATTTATCCCATCCCCACCCCCATCCTGTCCCCGTCTCTATCCCCATTCTTCCTAATGCCCGCCCCTTCTAGCCATATACCCATTTCCCCTCCTCAAATTTCCATTTCCCATAGTCAAACCAGTCACCCCACCATTCAACCACCCAGCACTACCTCTCCTCTTATCCTTCTCCTTGCCTTCATCCGTATTCGCTGTTAATGCATACCACATATACATAATACCTGTTCTACGCGCCGGCAACATGCTGTATTGAAGAGAATAAAGATTTTTGCGATGAATAGGTGGAACGAATTTACCAGTTGCTAGACAGAGGAGAACACGAGGTGAGGCGTAGTGTTTACGGATACGATGACCAAGTTGGAAATATTGGTGAAACATGGCGCGGAAAGTGAGAGGGACTGACTATAAGTTTATGTTAGAGTGCGAAATTTAGATGAATGTGAGGAGAATCATACTTTGAGATATATATAAGATGTTGGTGGAGGAGACGGAGTACTAGGTATTTGACTTGCTAGTTGTTGAGCATCTCGAAGTTCAAATCGTATACCACCTTTGTATGTTATTATAACATATTCTGACAATTTCTTCTGGTGAGACATACCTGGTAATCGTTGCGAATCCTTAATTCGTAACATTAAGGCAAAAAGTGGAAAATGATTTAAGCATGCAAGTAAAGCGTCTAAAACAGCTTTCAGCGAGATAATGGCCATACGTGCACATGCAAATGCTAAGTAGAATACAAGTACTGTAGGTAAGAGAAAGAACAATAGAGTAAATAAAATCGTGCCAAGTAATAATTGGTCGAGATCATAATCGCAAGAGTCGATACGTTTTCGAAGAACATTATGCTTCTTGCCACGGAATAGCTGGAATAGAGAGAGGAGGATTGTATACTGCCAATTAAATATACGTGCAGAAGCCATATAAAAAGAGTAGATGTGAAGTGTTAAGATGGTGAGTAGGTCTGAAAACAAGGCGATTGGCATGCTGGCTCCAGCAAAACTGGAAAAACCAACGACCCAAATAACATGGGGCAATACTGGATGTAAAGTTTCAATACAGCCTGTAAGAGTTAATTGATGAATAGCTTGTTGGAGTAGGAAATAAACTTACTTGACCAATGATCAATGACCCATAAGAACAAATCACCCAAGAAAGCAGCCAGCTCAGTGTTGAGTTTTAAGCCAGCCGGCCAGTCCATCAGCCATTTTATCGTTGTTCGTAGTGCAGCTATTGAATAAGTGCTTAGGATGTCACTGATAGTTTCTGCAACCCAAGCGGAATTATCAATGATATAGGACCCCAATGCAATTCCTATTATCACGTCATTGGCAACGAGCCAAAGGCTATTGTAAAACCTTATGTACTCCGGATGGCTTGTCGTTACACTAGCCCAATCTCTCTTACTCCTCCGAAGTGTAACATATTGCATAGGCCAGTAACAGAATTGTTGTAAGCGAATTTCAACCTGTTGTGCAGTTGCGGAGATATCTTTCAAAGCTGCATAATCTGGCTTAGCTCTCCATTCTAGAACCAACAGTAAAGCTTCGGCAGCAAATCTATGGCATATAAGACCAATGACAAATCCACGTCTGAGGATGGGATATATGTAGAGAGTGATCAATTGCCATATTGCCAAAAGAACAAAGTCACGCATTGTGGTTGCTGACTCCACTACTCTTTCAGATACGCTCAGACTTCTCCTCGACCGAGCTCCAACAAGCGAGATATTTTTCTGTAATAGTTGGTGAACCTCCCAAGCACAATTGATTTGATTGACTATTCGTGGTAAGGCAAGTTCTTTTTGGGATGGCGGATGTTTAACCACAGAATGATACTTCAACTTTTCGACCAGTTCCTGTGTCCTCATCCTCTGTCTTGATTCTTCTTTCTCTTCCTCAGCATCAACACTGCCAGGCGCATGAAACGCCATTTCAGCCTTGTCATCCAATGCTAATGATATTGGCTTTAAAGATATGTACTGCATCCTATTAGGTTGAGGTCGATCAAATAAAACTATTTGATTTGTTGATGCCCGGGCACAAGAGATCTGGGGTAATTTGTATGCTGATCCTGTAGTTGCGCGAATTTGGAGAGTATCAACATCTGCTTTCGGGGAATTTGCCAGGCCCAATACCTGCAGTGATGATTGCCCGCATAATTCATATATTCTTTCGATAGGATGACTTGCGTTTCGGAATAGGGTTCCGACTTTCAATGCATTCTCTACATTCCGTGCCTGGATTTATGTCAGTCGGTCCTAGTTTCGTAGCCTTGTTACTGCTCACATCAACATCCTCCAATATCGCAACCACAAATATATCAAGACCAGAGTTCCTCCAGCCAACTATTACTCCAGGTGAATCACTTCTCGGTATATCCCTCGGCCAAAAAATCCTCATCAAACCATCATGATCGGGCATGACAAATGCTCAATTCTGCTAAAGTCTTTCTTTCAAAATGAACCCCTTCGTCGCAACTGTTCTCGTGCGGATATGCCGACGCTGCCGGATCGCGGATGCTATTGGAGTATTAGCTAGTTTCGCGCTGTAGATATTGTGCTTATTTACTAGTGTCGTCTCCCTCGACGCGAGCCTTTCCACAGGAATGATGAATAGAAAGAAGAAGAGGGAAAGAATTGCGAATCCTTTTAGTGTGCGTGCCTATGCGCAAAGTAATATCAGTAAAATGGATTTAATAGAATACACGGGATATCAAAGCTAACCACTACTCCGTGATCCCATGCGAATATTGCAAGCTCATAAAGTCTAGTAACCAGATCCCACCTCGCAGTGATGTAGCCGGCTACGAAAATCGCAAGTGTGAGAATAGAGAAGGGGTGCATGAATCGTTTTCTATTGCTGGCGCATCACCGTCTGACTGTGCTGTACGAAATTCGAGAAGGGTTTATTGCGGGTTACTCGATGGAGAGGTTGGTGTACAAGTTGATGGAGGGAGGGTACGCCGGAGGGAAAATGTATGGATATGAGAATGTGTCAAGGTGTTTTTACAAGTATAGGATTCGAGATTCCCACATATTTATTTTAAGTCGGGGTCCAGAATTTGGGCGGGATTAATTTTCTAGATCTTCTGGACCTTTAACCATTCACATCAACCAATCCCGATACAGGACCTTGAACTTATCTGGAGTATTGAACAGAGAAGGCTGAAAACAATTTGTTTTTTTGCAGGGGTTTGAGAGATTAAGCTTTGTAGGCTAAATGGCATGATCACGTGCTAGTATGAGTGTGTGACAACGGGCGACCTTGGCAAATTTGTGGGTGATGGAAGATGGATATGGATAGTATGTTTAGTTGTAGCTTGAGATGAAGATGATGATGCCTGGGTCGTTGATCTTGTCGTCGATCATGTCACCAATATACCTGACATTAAAATCAGGGTGATGACGACATGTTGACTTATTCGCAGAGACTAGATCTAGTACTTGATTCATTAAAGATGCTCCTCAAATAAATCTTCCATTCAAAAATTGGTAGCTACCAAAGTCATGTGTATATTAGCTGGCAGAACATGTAGATACTTAATTATTGTGATTGATGATGTGTTGTTGGTATATATTGCCGATGAATATGAATGTTCCCGTCTCTCCATTGTCATGCAATTTGAAATACTTCCAACCTCCCCCTTCCAATGCGAGTAGATGTTAACCTGCAAGACCAACCTGACGCCTTTCCCATGCATAGATATGTAGTGTGTTTGTACAATTTGGTATCATGCATATATTTCATCCTGGTTGACCATTAGTTATCATATTTGAAGAGAACATGCACAACTTACAAGGTCGCCTCAAATTCACAGCATCACTTTCCTTATGATCCTCCCGTGCCTCTTCAAGCATTTTATCGATACCACGCTCTTTCAAAGCACCCTGCACCAGTTAGAATGGAAATCGTTCAGGACTACTGAAAGATTTTTCCAAGCTTACCGTTAAGCATTTCCTGTAATCTTTGAATAAAGCTTCGCATTCATCCGTCGTACCTTTCCCTCGAAGGTATTCTAAAGATGTTAGTCTATACTTCGTATATGTGTTTCAAATACCGAATGTACTTACTTTCGCTGTACCATTTCAAGAAGCACGAATCATATCGTCTTTAAGAAATGTTTAGCATCTCTAAACTTAACAAATAGATAGAATATAATAGAATCAAAGATAGAAGTCATTTACATACTCCTTGACTTCATTACACTCAGGTGCAAGTGAAGCCGACATTTTGAAGAGATATTGATGTAGAGCAGGGTTTGGTGTTGAGTGTGGAATGTCGAATATTGATTGTTAACTTGTATGTTACTTTATACCTTGTACTAGACTTTTGTGGTGGTGAGGTGACTCCCAAGGTTCTTTGTCATGTGAAGTCTGAGAAGTCTGTTCCCAAGTGAAAGAGTTTATGGCTGAATGAAATGCGGAGGTCCCAAAAGCCAAAAGCTGCAACAAGGGTTAAAGAGTACGCTAGTCAGTCTCCACCGTTCAAAATAATGACAAGGGTCTGAATAAAGTTGAAGTTTGAATATTTTTTGAGCAAATCGTATCGGAATTCTGAACAAACATTCTTTCCTACTACAAACAACAATTAATCCTGTCAAATCATGGCAGAAGATACACCGGACTTTCAATCACTCCAAGATGAAGTTCAAGCTGCTCTTGTGTCAACCATCAAAACTGCCGGTTACATATCAACGGAAGATCTCGGTTTTCATCGATCATTGAATCCCGAGGTGGGAAGTGCTCTCGACGAACAGAATGCGCGTTTACTTGCGCTTGCCAATGACTTGCTCAAATCTGCAGGTACCGTCTCAGGCCTTCGTGTACCAATTTTAGAAGATGCCGACGATGTGGACAACAATTGGCGCAGTGTCGTGGATGTTGTGGATTCCTTACTCGAAAAGACCGATACTTGTCTCGATGAATATACAGGTATTATCAAAAGGAAACTAGTCGAAGAGGTGAGGATTGAGTCGCATGCGCCATTAAAACGTATACTGATATCTGTCAGCCTTCTGCGACATCAAAATCCCAAAGAAAGTTCCTTGATAACTCACTCCGTACACAAAACCTGGTGAAGCCTCAACTCGCATTCGAGATGAAACCTGACAATGAGGATACATCACCATGGCTACCTCTTCTCAAAACTAAACCACATGCGAAGGTACCGTTAGAGGATAGTCTTGGTATGATTACAAACGATTACGACCAGAAACAGTATGACTACTTCAATTTTATTCCCCTCGCGTTGCTCCCTTTGGACCCCGCGCAAAGGCTAGAATCCAGAAGAATTAGGCAAGTCTGCCAGAGGCCAGAGCCAGTCGCTCTAAAGTAAAACGGGACAAAACAAAGAAACTTCAACAAATGGGTGCCACTATACGGTTTACTAACAAGCAATTTAGGTACAGACATCCTTACGAAACGGAAATTTTACAATTACAATATCCAAGTGCTATGTTTGAGAAGGCAGAACCAATAAATTATCTACCGGTTGAGAGTACATCTGCGACATTTGTTGATACCTACGAGGGTGTCCTGGAGATGCTAGAGGAGCTGAAAGGTGCTAAGGAAATCGCGGTCGACTTGGAGCATCATGATACTCGTTCATATGTTGGTCTCGTATCTTTGATGCAAATCAGTACCCGCGAAAAAGATTGGATCGTGGATACCCTCAAGCCATGGAGGCAACAGCTTCAAGTACTTAATGAAGTTTTCGCTGATCCATGTATAATCAAGGTATGTTGTATACTATTCAGAATTCTTCAATATTTGCTAATAACTTAGGTTTTCCATGGTGCTTACATGGATATCGTATGGCTCCAACGAGATCTTGGGCTCTATGTCGTTGGGTTGTTCGATACACATTACGCATGTAGAAGGTTAGGATTAGCTGGAGGAAGCTTAGCTTTCTTATTGAAGAAGTATATTGATTTTGATGCCGACAAAAAATACCAGTTAGCAGACTGGCGAATCAGGTAAGTTTATATCATGTAATTCACCTCCCTTCACTAACATTTTAGGCCACTTCCGGAAGAAATGTTCTTTTATGCTAGAGCCGACACACATTTCCTTCTCTATATTTTTGACAATTTACGGAATGAGTTAATTGACGCGTCTAACACTGAAACACCTGAAACAAATCCAATGGAGACAGTCCTGGAAAAGTCCAAAGAGACTTCGTTACTCCGATATGAGCGACAGGTATACAATGCAGAATCTGGAAAAGGACCGGGAGGATGGTTTTCACTAATATACAAAACGCCTGCTCTCTTAAGTAGCGAGCAATTCGCAGTTTTCAAAGCTGTACACGCCTGGAGAGATCAGATAGCAAGAAAGGATGATGACAGCATAAATTTTGTCATGTCGAATTCTGTTGTTATTAACCTAGCCAAGTTCATGCCCATGGACATGATAGCCTTACTGAGCATCATTCGACCTATATCATACAGTGTAAAATCACGCACTCAAGAACTGCTAGAAATCATCAAGGCGGCAAAGGAAAATGGAAAAGATGGTCCAAAGATGATAGATGTCCTCAGACGATCACCAGGTGCGGCCGGTAGCCCAGGATCTAACACCGGAGCAAAAATTACATCGGAAAAGACATCTAAACTCGACGTAACGCCCGTTGACAAAACCGAACTTACAACCGAGACATCTTCCTTTTGGGGAGGTGCATTTGGAAGCAGTATCTGGGAACCTTCAACCACAACCCCCGATCAAGATAGCATGAGACTTGCAATCCCCCTACCTCAGCTCTCAGAAGAAGTTTTCGCCTCGTCAACCACACCCCTTGCCGATCGATCCCGTCTCGCCATACCCGAAGCCCCAACACCGATCCCTAGCAAAACAAAAGACGAAGCTTTCGTTCTTAAACGTGGCTCTAAAAGAAAGAGCGAGACCATTACTGACCCGGATGAAGATCAGGAGGTCACCGACAAATATGACATAACCCTCGACTACAGCCCAGTCGCGGAGAAAGAAAGACAACAAGGCAAAGCCGAAGTTTTAGCTGAAAGCGCAGAACGTAGAGCGGCGTATAAAGCGGAACTTAAAGCGGATAAAAAGTTGAGAAAACAGCAGAAAAAGGAAGAAGCGATGAAAATCGAATCTGAAAAGGTAGCCAAAGATGCAGAGGAAGAACCAGAAGAACATGTAGAGGAAGAAGATTTTGATTACAGTAAGGCGGATTCGGTACTCAATTCTAAGAAACAAAAGATAGAGAAAGGTGGAAAGGGTGGAAAGGCAAAGAAGGATAAACCATTCGATCCGTACCAGAAGAGTATGAATGCGGCGAAGGGGATGGGAAGAGTGCAGACTGGGGAGAGGGGTGGTAGGAGTGCTACTTTTAAGAAGTGAGACATGCCAATCACTGAAAAGGACATGGACATGGATTCATTAGAGCTTATCGTGCATGCATAATTGGAATCAGAATTGGTTACAAAGCATTAATTAAGCTCTATGCTTTTGGTATGTAAATAGGATAAGGATGAATATTAAAAAGATACCAAATAATGCATGCATATGCTGAGAAGATTGTGGAGGAGTTTTCCGTGTATTTTGTGTGTTTGATGATATCTAGGTATCTACTATGACTTAATCCGATTTGATGATTCCCCGTTTATTATATGATTTATTAAGTAGTTGATGAATCTAATCGATTGATGGAATTGTATTGCATTTTATGGTATATATTTCATTAATTTGAAATGAACACATCAACTCTCTATCACAATCCTCAAACTAATTACCATCCACCTTGCATCCAACTCCAACTCCAAATCCAAATCTAACCCTACCATCCAAACCCAAGCCCAAACCTACCAACCAAACCCTTCATCATGCCACCACACATTCCTCCCCCTCATTACCCACATCCCCACATACGACCTCAACTCCTCCGCCATACCAGGGGGACCACAAACCAAGACCGCGACGCGTTCTTCAAGACCCTGTGTAAATGTCTCGTCGACTATCGCGCGTAAATCGGGTCGTGAGTATTTTTTCGGTGTGGGGAGTGAGGGGGTTGAGAGGGTGTGCATTTCTATATTGTTTGGTTCGTGGGTAGATGTGGATGTTGATGTTGATGTTGATGTATGAGGGGGACTGGAAGAAGAAGGGGAAGTAGCGGTTGAGTGAGAGGTTTGCGGGGAGGTAATGTATAGTTCTATATCTGCATCATTTGAATTTTCGAATTTAAGTTCTTCGTCAACATCTTCGGAGGAGGTTTGGGTTGGTGGGGATAGTGCCCAGGAGGATTCTGCAGCGTCTCGCATGACCCAGATCATTCTTACGGTGGAATTTTGTCGGCCTTCGTTTTCCATTGCTTCTTTTGCGGCGCGGTAGATGGGGAGGATAAAGGTGGCGCCGACGCCGCCGGCTACGAGTAAGATTCTGTCGAATTTTTCGGCTAGGTTGGGGAATTTGCGGGAGGTTCCGTACGGTCCTTCGATGTTGAGTGGTGGGCGGGCTTTGCTGAGGTGGGACAAGGAGGAGAGTGCAGATGTTGTGGGGCCATTGAGGGTGCGCAGAGTCAGGGTGATTTGTGGTGATGGTGTATCTGTAACGGAAGCGATAGTAAATGGATTATAGAGAAATTCATGAAGATGGCGGTTATACTTGGCGGATGTAGGAACGGAAGATGGAGGAATAGACAGATAGACATGTTGACCTGGTGCGTATTGGAATTGAGAAATTTTGGAATCAGTAACTGGAATAGTGATTTCAAGCAGAGAAGTTTTTGGCACTGATCGAACGGTAGCGAAAGCTGTAAAAGTAGTAAATTTGCGAATGCCAATATCGATTAGGAAAAGAGCGATTGCTTCGATTATGTAAATGCGAATAGGAGCAGCATGGAAGAATAGAAGAGGAATTATGGTGATGGCGACAAAAACGTGAATGATAAAAAATACCCGATAAGACCAGCGACGAACAGCTTTTGAACTTGTGATAATGAGGAGGTTGATAAGTTGGAAAGAAACTACCCCGAAGATGATTATAGGTGTTGTGAGTTTCTCGGATAAATTTCCAATTTGGATAAAAGCATTCAAATACCAGCTTGCGTGGCAAAGTAAAAGAGCCCAAATGACTCGACCGGATATTCGGTGCCATGTGTTGAGCTGCTCATGGGATGATCCGAATAATACGGAAAGTGGTGAATATAAAGACTTCATGGATAGTGCATAATGAGCAGGAAGTTGTGATGCCGCAACTATACCAAATCGTTTGGTTATATGGAAATAATCTGGATATATCATTAGCTATTGTGTTCAATGATACATTATAAAAACATTTTGGATAGCACCCGAATGGCTCGGGGTAGCAGTCAACTAATGGAAGAATTGTACATTGAAAGATTTTAATACATCCATTTTGTTTGATACGTTGATTTCATCCGGAAATGTGACTCGCTTGGAGTGTCAAATCCACTCGGATTGAAGTATTGTAGTCCATCCAGAACACAAATGGCCCAGTAACTTTACTCAGACCAGTCTCCTCAGTACCCACAACCAAAGTCCCACCGATAAAACAAACATAAAATCCACATACCATCACCCGTCCTATGCACACACAAAAACGCCAACCAAGCCCCCCACAACCCCGCAACAATCCAATGACCCCTCTTCCCCCACCCGCTCTTCGCATCCCCTGCTAACCACCAAGCTAAACTTCTACCCTTCCTTGCCCACGTCGCCCTCTTCGAACTCCTCCTCTTCTTCAAAGCAGGAGAACTGGGGAGAGCCGAGTAATCAACTTTTGATCGCTGTCGTTCAAAGTATACCCATATTGCTAAACGGTAGAGATTATACAAAATGATGGGGATCAGGATGGAAAGTTGGGCGTAGAGTCCATAACGGTCGAGGAGTATACGTCTTTGGTCTTTTTCGGCAGTGGTGTGGTTGAAGTAGATGCGGTAGGGCCAGGTCATTTTGGGAGATGGTTAATGATGTTGATATCCAGGATTGAAGGAACTTAGGCACGCTCTACCTGCGTCTACAAGATATTTTTTGAAAGAAATGTTGTTTCAATTTTCATTCAGAATGATACGTGTTTATATATCCATCACAAATGGGTCATGAAATTATCGTGGTACTATGTATGGTGTTGCTGTCACCGGTCCAGATCTGAATCGTTCAAGTTTACAATTCAACCAATAGTCGAAGAACTACAGTAATACTCTAGACCAATAAAGCCTAGTGTCAATGCACTGATGAACTTAATCATCATCCCTGCGTAGCTAAACGACCCCAAAAAGACGTCAATGCAAAAATGGATACTTCCATGCGGAAAATTAAAAATGCCACTCCACTAATAATAAATCTCCATCATTTCCGTTCGTTTCACATATTCAATCATTATTTTCACATTCAAAAAGCGGATTGAAGGTATACATATACATATAAATTTACGTATACACATACGTCTACACATACAACCAATGCAATGAATACAACCACCATGCGCCGTATGCGCACTTCAACCACCATCTTCCAATCAACCCTCAAATCGCAATTTCAACCCACAAAAAGCCTCTCAATATCTCTTCCTCACCCCTCCTCCAAACGCTTCTCAAGTTCCCAATCCAATTCCCACACCAGCCCAACCTACGCCTCACCCACCCTCCCCACAAACCCCATCAACGGACCTGCCTCTACCCTCCCCGCACCCCTAGATCTCCCCATCCGCGAACCCAACCAACCCTTCTTCTTCAAATACGCCTTCACACTCGGAAAAGCGTATGCCAAATTCTACAAAACTGGCGTGAAGAACATCTACTACAATTTCCTCGCCTCACGAACCATCCAAACGGCTATCGATGAAAAATACAAATCCTCGCTCTCGTCTGCGGTAAAAGGTGCATTGCTCTCGCGATCCGATTTTCAGCTGTTGATGCGAAATCGGCATGATGTGAAACGGGTTCCTATTTTCGCGCTGGTGTTTCTGCTTTGTGGGGAGTTTACCCCGTTGGTGGTTATTGCTATTAGCAATGTAGTGCCGTGGACATGTCGGATTCCCAAACAGATAGATGCGGATAGGAGGAAATTGGAAGAGAGGAGGGCGATTAGTTTTAGGAATTTAACTATGAAGACTCCGCCTGCGGGGACGGTGGCGCAGAATCTACAACGCATGCAGTTGTTGCATATTAGTTGGAGTTTGGGTTTGAGTAGTAGTATGTGGGATTATATAGGAGGGAGGTTACCCGGACTACCGAGTGCGATTCTAAGAAGGAAGGTGGCGAAGAGAGTCAAATATTTGGAGTTGGATGATATGTTGATTAAGAGTGGGGGAGGCGTGAAACAGATGTATGAGGAGGAATTGAGGATGGCGTGCGTGGAAAGGGGCATTGATGTCATGGGAAGAGATGTGCATATGTTACGGATGCACTTGAATGCCTGGTTAAGATCGAGGGAAAAGGCTGGAGTGGAAACTTTACTTTTGACTAGGTAAGTTTACAGATGATTCTAAAACTCAAAGATGGCTCAACTAACCAATCTACAAGACCGGCAGCTTGGCCCTCGATGCCTAAGATGCTCTGAATACTTAACGATCAATACCACGACTTGTACAACAGCACACGAACTTCATGTCTAGATACACTTCACTTTCTATTTCTTATTCATTTCACAAAACATCTCCACATGTGCAACAATTGTAGGATACGAGGAAAGTAATCATTCTTCTCACTCGATAAACGACCTCACTCAGTATATATAGACAGATATAGATATAGAAATAGAAACATCTCTTCATTTGATATTATTTATTTATAAAACAGCAGAGCAGAGATATCAATCTACGCAACACGCGATTTCTCCTCTCTTTTGTCTCCGATATCTCCCCTGGATGAAATTGCATGCATCCACACATCATACAAGTAGTAAAAGCACAAACTCGTACATCATGATAACTCCTGTGCCATGCCGCGCCACAACGCCCCTGAATGAATGCACATGCAATAAATACCGACCATAACATAATTCATAGCTTGATACACATTTAAAACTCCATCTCAGTATGCAAATTTAATGGTAGCCACCCAGATAAAGAAGAAGAAAAAAAACGCCCATGAATCCACTATTTACTGTCTGTATCTGGCCAATTGAGCCATAATAGCCTGAACCTGCTGTGCATCTTGTCCATTTTGTTGTGCAGCTGGTTGTCCATATACAACGTTATTATTATAGCCACCATAAGGTCCGGCTGCTGCTTGTGGGATTGATTGCTGATAGACTTGTTGCTGTTGTGGAGCTAGACCACCTAACAGACTCACAAGGTCAACTGTCGAGTTTGTTGCCACAGCGGGTGCATTCTGCTGTGGAGGCATATTGTTTAATGTACCTAGCAATTTCTGCAAAGTAGGATTATCCAACTGTCCCATAATATTTGCAAGGTTTGGGCTTGGTTGTGCTGTTGGTGCTTGGTACACTGGAGCTGGGTTTGGTGGGTACTGAGGTCTTTGAGCCGTGGCTTTCGCGCGGACAACAAGCTCCGCAGCAATTTTGGGTTCCAGGTCCTGATATTCGTCGAATCGAACTGCAGCATTTATGCCTCCCGAGCGATCAAATACTTGAAGGGGTATTTTGCTGGCATTCTGAGATCTCATATCAAGTTCAGAAACGGCGATGACACCTTCGAGAATCTGTCTTCGTACGACAGCTTGAAGAGGGAGCCGAGGGCTGAGGAACATTACTTCGGTTTTCACACCTCGTCCACGAAGTTCTCCTTCGACCCAGGAGACAAATCCTCGGTCTAGCTCCGCCGTGAGAATGATTTGAACATCAGGAACCATTGATGGTTCACGTCGCGGAATTTGAAGTGCACCATCTTCACTGGCTTCACGACTTCTCGGACTCGGGCTCCGGTCTCGATAGCTGCCACGTTGTCCGCCTGAAAATGGAGATCGTGAACGCCGTCTATCTCTACTATCGTACGAGTCATTGTTACGGGTAGACCTGTATTCATCTCTACCTCTATAGCCTCGAATTGGCGATGGCGATCTACCCGGTCGATATCCATCATGTGTACGCTGATTCCCATGTTGTTGTTGCGATCTATGGCGATCATTATGGTTGTAGCCAGAACCACGAGTTTCGAATTGGGCATTCCGATTACGACCTGATGCGTTTCCTCTTGTATGTTCAGGAGATTGGGATCTTCTCCAGGATTGACCGCTAGTATGATCCTTTCGTGTGTTCTTCTGTGCCTTGGAGACTTCGAGATCTGAACGGAAAAAAAGTTAGCCTAACCCGGAGAGCGGTATTGAAAGACTTACGCATTTTGCGGCCTCTGACTTCTTTGCCCTGTTCCATCTCGAGAGCTTTATGACAAGCTGATGCATCATGAAACTGAACAAAGCCAAATGCTTGTTTGATCGATATTTGGGCAAGTTCACCATACTTGTGAAAAACATGGAACAGATCTCGTTTGGTGAGTTTTTCCGATGGGAGATTACCTGAAGGAACATTAGATTTGATGATTAGTGTCATTGCATAAGACTGTCTTACCTATAAACAATCGTGAGCCTTTGGGGAATCGTTCCCAAAGCCCTTCAGTGACATATGTGCGTTCTCTATCAAGGAATTCATCATATTTTTTCTGGACTATCGGACCCCATGGTCTGTCATCATTATCATGACCATCGGAGGAAACGACGGATGGCATGCGGTGGGATTGTAAATAGGGTTGTGGGCTGTTCGTATCTTGAGGGGAATGATTGAAAGAAACAGATGGGGGTGGGGGAAGTCCATATCGGGAATCAGTAGCGGTACCAGGAGCACCGACTGCAACTAATGATGATGTTACACCAGAATGGTTATAGGAATTGGGTTGGTGTGAATAACCTGAACCTCCAGCATTGTACTTAAGGGGCTCATCGAAAGAAGTATAATTGGAACGTTTGGGAATTTGTGTAATTTGTGGACGAGGGGGAAGGCTTGCATGGGTAGGCAGACTTGAGCTACCTTTTGGAGGGACATTGCTAGAAGAGGAAGAATTTGGGCGGGCAGCTTGTGCATTTATCTCGGCATTGGCAGTAATATTGTCCAAAAGTTGTTGGATGTCTATTTCTCCGTTGGAATCCTCAGAGCTTGTGGGTTCGGTATTGGTAATGGGATTTTGAGAATGATCAGAGCTTTGGGCAGCTGTAGATTGAGGAATCGGAGGGACAGTAAGAGAAGGGATAAGAAGGGCGGGTTGGGTTTCTGGGCCATTTTGGGAATCAAATGTGGCAGATCGATCGTTGGAAATAGAAGTAGGCAATTCGCTGGTTGGCACTGCGTTAGAAAGATTGCTCAACTCTTGGTCAACTGCCTGTGATATATCGTGACTATCTGAATGTTCTTCCCCATCAGAGTCAAATGTCATGGCATAATCATCGCTTGTATCTTCCTCCTCAGCTTTTGCTACTGTTGTATCCTCATCCTTCTCATCATATGCATCTGAAAATCGAGTATCGGATTGCGGGGATTCAATATTGTCAACAGCTATCATGGAATCAATGATATTGGGAACCACCAAGGGAACCTTGGATGGCTCGTGGGTCGTGGTCATGTTGAAAGTCGGATCAATCTGGTTTCGAAGAACAGGAATTTCGGATGGATTAGGGAGGTGAACCGGAAATGGAGAGAGCGGAGACTGAATTTTGGTATGGAACTCAGGCGGTTCCGAAGTCATAAATATCTTTGTTATGAGTGTGGAATGCACACAAGAAAGTATTCAGGTTGAAAGAGTCCGATGTTTCGACAATGTCCTAGTTTAGGAGATACAAACTGATTGCAAGTGACAGATATAGAAGCTAGAAGAGTTTGTAGATAGTTTGATAGGCAAAAGCGATGTGAAAAGTTTTCAATGAAAAAAAGCTGGCAGATGTAGTCAAGATTGATTTGTCCGCTTGCTCAATTGGAAACTCTGGGAGGCAACTGCAATCAAAGAATTGTTATCTATCTCAAAGTAGGAAAGTAAAAGTGTCGTTTTATTGATGCGGAAGATAGTTTGGTGTTTATTGGCATTAATTTGATGAAAATTTTTGGTATCGTTGTGTCGAGTCCAAGAGGTTGTCGCAATACTTTTTGATGCTTTTATTCATGACTTGGGAAGAAGAATTGGAATTAATTTGGTTATGCGAAGAAATCTTGAAAGACATTTTTGCGCTAGCAGTACATTAGTATGTACCTACTACTTGACTTGTGCTCTGTGCTTATGTAATATCATTACCTAAGCAACAGTAATTTGTTTAGACCCCGTCGCCGCAACATTTATCATTTATCCAAACGAGGTGACACAACATTTGGATGGAGACTAGAAAGGGAAAGTTTCCTTTTGCATGTAATTATTTCAATCTTGCAGAATTAAGTTTCTTTGCCAATTCATGTGAACCTCTAGGTAGGTGAGACATTGAACCTTGGTCCTGAGGAGGCTGTGGGGTGCAACATATTTATATATATATTGGTTGCAGCTGCCCGGTATATATCTGTTACACTCTTACACTCCAAAACTTCCAATATGCGTTATTCAAGTACTTTTTTGAAGCTCACAAGTAAGCTGCTTCAATCATCTGGTCATGTTGCCAAGCCAATTTATACATCACCTTTTCGAGCACGATTTCTACTATTAAATTTGGATCTTCGGAGTTACAAATTCTATTCTGTTCAATCTACAGATGAAGCAGAATCCGAGATTGCCAGAAAATGGTATTCTGAGTTCAATAATTCTACTATTCCGAGAAAGATAGCCAAAACGCACTACACAGCGGCCGGAGGTCCTGGTGGTCAAAAAACAAACAAGTACGTCGAGCTTCTTGGATTCCACATTTAAAAGCTCCCAAATACTGATGACATCTAGAACGGCTTCAAAAGCGAATACAGTTTGGTCAATGAAGGATCTCGATGCCATTCTACCATCAATAATATCAAAAGGATTACGCCGCGGCACACACTATGTAAAGAACACAGATGCAATTCAGATTCAGTGTGATAGTAGTCGTAATCGTACTGATAATCAGGAGGAGACACATCGAAGGTTACATGAAGAAATCAAGAGCATATACAATACAACAGTTCCAGGGAAAGCTTCCATTGAGCAACAACAGAGAGTTAAGAACTTGTAAGTCATATATTTCTTTCATTTAGTGCACTTTTAGGCAAAATCCATTCATGAGGTTCATCCTTCCCGTCTAGAACGAGATTGCTCCAAGAGGGGTTTGAGAAGTTGTCCCAAGCAAAGCATATGAGTGATAAGGAGATCAAGACGTCCATTCAGAAAGTGAGGAATGACAAGGAAGAGAAATAGCGAATTTAACGGAAGTTAGAGAGGCCTGTCATCTAGCTAGGACAGGTGATGGCAAGTGAACTTTAGGATCTAGATGTGGGCTCTATACAATAGCGGCGCAATTGGATGTATTTGAGGTGCTGCCATCTTTTTGACTTCTTTGGAATGTGCTAACATATGTCATCATAGACAAACATCAGCCAATCTAGCGAGATTGAGAATGAAAAAGCAACATGGAGATAAGAAGAAGTCAAGAAGTGGCGGAAAAGGTGGTGGAGACTATTGAAACAGATTTGTTGAATGGTTATCAATGTTCAGCCATCTTTGAAGGGTTTACCGAGTACAATAGGAATTGGCTCATCGGACAAAGAAGTATATATGTATCATATTTCAACTGCTTCGAAGCAAATTTTGTATATTAGGGTTCGGAAGTGCTTCTTTTTGAAAATTTGCATGTTTCCATACATAGGAAAGAATCAGGTATGCTACACTACATCAGGTATGCTACTGTAACGATACTGTACTGGAGGCAGCGGCTGCCTGAGGTTTCGTCTGGTTGGTGGTTATGGGTTAAGGCTTTATCACTGGTATTCATTTGGAAGTGAAGTCGCTACTAGATCAAGTAGAATGTAGGTAAACTAATTGATAACTAAGTTGAGCACAAAGCTCCTAAACTATGAAATTATTCTGACTATATAATAAACAATAAAGAGAGCCTTCAAGAGCTTTAAGGGTTCCTAAAGCTTTTTATTATGTGATTCCCTTTTATTCCAGGACACTAATCCTAATGGTGAATCGTGACAGTAAGCTCTCAAATCAATAATTATTCATGATTGATATTCTAAAAAAAAATTCATTCCATCCTTTACCTAATCCTTCACTTCACTTAAATCACTTCCCTTTATTTTAATACTTTTAATCACTTCTCTTTATTCTAATACTTTTAATACATATATTCTCTTTTTCTTTGTTACGATAGTAACAATTGATGAATTAGGAGAGCTTAGGCCTTATACAAAAGCGATCAGATTTCATCGAATTAATATATGATCTGGGTCACTTTAGGATCGTATGTATATGCACCATCAGAAAACATATAACTTGGAGCTTTTGGAGCTTAGGATCCAAAAGGATCCAAGGGAGCATGAAGATCTATATATTCAGTATGAATTTATTTATTTGTAGAGCTTCGTGCTCAAGATCAATCATTTAGTATAATCTACTATTAGTTACGAATTGCATCATTGTCGTTACTTAAATCCCTGCTTGACGCCTAATTATAAACCACTTCGAGAGCCTAGAGCACTTCCACGTGATCTAGACGGCAAACCTCGTAACACATAAATCAATAAAATCAAATCAAATAAATTATTTTTTAAAAAAATATTTCTTTATATAAATATATTAATACAAAAATCTTCAACTTTTTATATTCCTTATAATAAAATATTAATAATTGTAATTTTTGAATTTATAATCCTGTTATAATATAAGAAAGCATTTAATCTTTTTGTGACGCCTCACACCTCCGGGTCACGTGGCATGCCCCGTTTGTATTTAATCACAGGAAAACTCTCTACTCTTGTTTTCCTTCTTCTTTTCTCCTTAGCTTAGTATTTCCTAATACAAGATACTTTACCCAGTATTCTTGAGTGTGACACTTTTATAGGATCTTATCACGAAACAATCAGACAGGTAGGTAGGTGTATGCATGACGAGTTGAAGACTGAAACTCTTATAATTCATCTCATCACCAGTATAGAATTTCCAAAACACACAAAAACAAGTCCAATTTGAGATGTGCTCGTTTCATTTCATTTCGTTTAATTCATTCAATTATCGTATCATCCATCTTCTTCTTCTTGTTATTCTTTCTCTTCTTCTTTTTATTTCATTACTTTCAATTACACACCCAACCACCAACAAATCCTCTCTTCCTTCCAAGGAAACGAGAAACCAATCCCCACCCCATCTTTTCCATTTCCTCTCAATGAATCACATCCCAAGGTCATTAAAAATCCAAAAAGTGTGTGATAATCTCATCTCATCCATTCCATCCCCAATTCAATCCGGTTCTATCCGAATTAATCCGAATCAAGTCTATAGTGACAGTTATATCCCGAACCAAAACAAGTTTGGTATACCATTCCGGAATCCCATCTATTTACTGACTCCTATACTCATTACATCCATCCATGACATTAAAATCCCCTCCTCATCCACCTCATCACCACAATCCACGAAAAATAAAGAAGAGTAATCGAAGAATCTATATTCAGCGAGAGACTTTATAAAGAATTCTCATAAAAAATAGAGAATATACATAGCGAGCCCAGCACAAACTTTTCTCTATAAAATCCCCAAGAGAAGAGGTAAAAGCGGCGGTAACTCTAGCGATAGTTGGACCTTTTATTCACACAAAGTGGGCGAATAAAAAAGAAATGCCCGTATCCATATAGTATGGACAAGAAGAAGTGAAGTTGAAATCGAAATGGTAGCCAAGAATCGCTTGCCAATGTCGAAATGACGCAGCAGATCGCCATGGTTTATCGATTCCGGCAGATTATCATTAGTATATACTGTAAGGAACTCGTGTATCCAAATCTTCGAATTGAATGGTCCCGAATGTAGTTAAAAGAGGTATATTTACAAATATTCGAATCGTCCAGTAATCCAGGTAAAGTCGGAGTTGGGCGTCGAATCAAGGTAGAAGTCGCTCATATGCTAACGCCGTAACATGATAATGCCGTGAAATCATGATGAGAATACCCGCCAACTTGAAAGTTGGAAGAAATTTCTCCTGTCGAGTGCAATACTATTGCAGAGGTAAAAAGATCATCTAACGATGACCTCGCTGAGCTCGCTATCTGAAGCTTGCGATGCCAAAGTATCACCCTCCCATGCTGATCCATTCTCGTCAGTAGGGCTTCTCGATCCGGAAGAGAATGAAGAAGATGATCCCATGGTCCATTCATCGCTGCTGTCATGACGGAAATCTTGTTCTAGCACTGCAAGTCCATATTCATAAATGCCGGTTGGCGCATCGCCTCTCTCAACATAATCGTAGTCCCAACGGAACATCTTGTCTGATTGAATTCTTGGTAAGAAGTTCGTCTTGGAGATGTAAAAGGCAATGGCAGCAAGGAAACCACCAGCGACGAGATCGACGGCGTAATGGTGAGATAGATACATTGTTGCCCACCACATCCACATAGCGTATCCAATAACAAATGGTCGTAGTTTTGGGAAGCAATGGCTCATGAAAAGTGCCTCTAAAACTGCATTACCAGAATGCAATGATGGGAAAGCGCCAAACACTAGCGGTGATGCGGTAAAGTTTGTTGTGTACATATCGAAGCCAAATAGCAAATCAATTCGTGCAAGTCCTGCAGGTGATCCTTCCATAGAATAGTTTGCAGGCGCAAGACCATACAAATTCTCATACCATGGAGGCGAACATGGGAAGATTAATTGAATCGCAACACCGATAATGTTGAGATATCCGAATGTTCGTGCAAAAACTGGGACGGTACCAGGAGGACCAAAGAGGAACATCAAGGCAGCCCAGACAAAGGGACCTCCAAAGTGTAAAATACCGTAGGGTAACCATGCGAGAACATCGAGAACTACGTGTTGGTGTGCTGAGAGAATGTTGCTAATATTTGCTCCATAGAATATGTTTTCGAGGGCAGGTAGAACTTTAACCCAGATGTGTGGTCGATATTCGGCAGGAATAAATCTATGAAATCTGTTAGAGACAAAGCGATCTAGAAAGTGTGTAATGTCGAAAGAGGAGTATATGGGAGCACAAACAAAGCGCTTAAGTAGAATCGCAACGGGAAATAAGAGAGAAAGGCACATACCGAGCATTGAAAAAGAAAACCAACCAGGTGAAGATTGGGAGAACTGGTAGGAAGAACTGTCTCGTAACTGGCATAAGAAGTGCCAGCATCAAAAGAGTTGCAGCTCCAGTCTTCATGAGAGGCCCAGGAGCCTGACTGATTGAGAGCGAGAATATTGCAATAATGATCAAGATTAAATATTGTCCATCATAAACCGACCATCTATGTGACCTCAAAGCTCGTAATGTATCTTTTGGGTTGAAAGACGTCTCAATTGAAGCAATCGACGAAGCCGGAGATGTATTCGAACGGAACTTGGACCTCAGTCTCCGTCTCACTCTGCGAGGAATAGGATTAGGTATTGACGGCCATGAGAATGGCATTTTGGCTTTTGTAAATGTTGGAGAGGTTGTCGAAGAATAATAATTTGTTTCCGGCATGGCGACTATGAAGAAGGTATTGAAAAGTATAATAAAGTTGAGAAAGAGGTCGACGTTGATGTTGATGTTGGACGGTTCGACTTTTTGTTCACACGGTGAGGCGTTTCTACGGAATTGTCGGATACGCGCAAAAAGGAAGATGGCGGAGTTTATGGAAGGATGCTGATTTATAACTGTCGGAATCTATGAATTATCTCATGAATGATCGATAATGGTTTTTTTAATGAGAAGATGTTATTTGTGATTTTGATTTATCGAATCATAGAATTTTAGTTTAGTAAAGGAAAAAAAAGTTATGAGAGGGTGAGAGAGGAAGAGGGTAAGAGGAGATTGTAGGTAGATAGATAGGTAGATAGATTACTGATGAGGGAAGAATCGGATATATGATGGAAGCAGCGAAAAGATTCGGTCGGATCTGGGAGGATACAACGCCGTACTAATGAAGTTAAGAAAGGTCTTTTTTTTTTCACCCAGGTCCTTTTTTCCCTTAGAATGGGTCAGCGCCCCGTTTAGGTTTGAAGGTCTTAATTTCAATGCAGGTTATGTCAGCTAAGAAAAAAGAAAGAAAGAAAAAAAGAGACTGGGTTCTTGGCAAAAAGAAGTCGAAAATCCATATTGAATTATTAGTTGAGTCTTGGCAAATATACCCATCATAGAAGACTATTAGAATAGAAATACAGACAAATTAACTTTTTATTGTAAGTGATCAAAGGTTTATTGAGTATTAGGTGTATTGTTTTGATTTATATTATTGATATTCTATTTGATTACCTATATCTACCTATTCTATGGATATAAAATATAACATATTGAATGTCAAAAATCATCTTTGAAGTTCAAGTTCGGAGCAAGAAACGAAAACGGCAGCAAAGGGAAAAAGACCTTGTTCAAAGTGAGTCCTGAAAGCTTGTACGGCCAAAAGTCCGACCTTTGGTACGCGCTTAGACAGCCCCAACAAATGGATGGAGCATCAGAAACAGGTGAGAATTAATGTTAAGATCGCACATCGGTACTTTCACCTACCTACCCTACGTACTAGGCACCCTATGCGAGCTATCCGAATCCGACTGCAACCAATTATCACCTGCATATGGCTTTTTGTCAAGGTTGCCATAGAACTTACGAATGCGACGGCAGGAGATGTAAAATTATGTCAACAGGGTATTTCTCCCTTTGGGTGGATTGCAAAGTGCTTGAGCTGCGAGATTACCCTTGAAGCTCTGAACAAAGGAAAGAGGAAGGGTTATTGACTTTCTACTATCTATATATGAAGGAACACAGCCTACACAGGGTCATTCGAGGCTCGTAAATCTATCTTTAGTTTTTATAAGGTTTACTGTACATGTACCCATTCTCCTACAGCCATTCATATACGTACAGTATAGCATATCTGATAACGGCATTGTTTGAAAAGTCTCAATGCTTCAAATAACAATAGAGCTGAAGTTTCATCACCAACAGCCCAGCCGTCCATCATTATAATTACCTGCATAACATTTATGCTGTGTGATCGAATGATCCGAAAGGGATATTGTTGATGATTGGACAAATCCCATGTTTTGTTCATCAAGTTCTGCACATCAAAATTTAACCCCTTGTCCTTGAGTAACCAAGACCGACTTTCCGAATATACCGTCTTCGTCCTTTTATTGGTTATACTGGACTTCATGGTCCTTTTACATAAGGCTTCCTCGAAAGAAAGGAAATAACAATAGTGAAGGATGGAGGGAGTACGACGGTATCAAGGATTCATTCAAATATAATATCGAGCTTACTGACGCGCAGAATCGTGGAGGATTCCACAATAGAGGATATCATTTCTTAGGAATCAATATACAGGCTACGTATGTCCAAACGATGGTTTCTGTTTTGGTGCAATGGTGCCCCTATTAGACCAGACGGGAGCATGTAACCCACAGCAAGCAACTCCTTTTGGCAGACAGAGAACCCTTGATTATGGCAACGAAGGGGCATCCAAACTCATTCACCATGCGAGTATTGAGGATCCCCAGATTTCTACGATGTACCTCTCAAATGCAACAATTCGGATGGAACACATTGAAATCCATCCCAACAATCACCCTTGCCCTATTTCATGAAAGATACTTCCACGCCCACAAGGTTTCGCGTACCAAGATCTAAGCCACTGCGAACTTCTTATATTAGGGGCATTCCATGAGCATTTAAAGGTGCTTCCAACCTTTCCCATCAATTGAGGGGTCCAGAATGAGTATATTTTCAATGCTGTGCTGCTGCGCCTGTGTAGCCAGTGTTTTCAATTGAGAAATGCCTTGGTCAAGGCACAATCCCATGGGTTTCTGAGACCAAGCAATTCCCAGCCATGATGGAAAAGCTCGTACATTGATTTACATGATGAGGATCATCCCATGAACAATCGTCATGTTTCACAATTCTTTAATTGCTCGTTATCGATATCAAAGCTCAATACGTACCATACGCCTCACTATCTAGGTATTACACCAGTCACGAACCGGGGATAATTTGATTCGATAAGACATCTTGACAAGTACACCAACAATGATCACGATGTTTATAAAAGTTCCACTCTCATCAGCCGGCGCAATCAAGCAGGAGCTATGAAACTGACACAAGAACAACATTTCTTGGTACGGAACACAAGATATTGGTACGCTTATCGTCAGCATCTCGTGGTAAACTGTACAATGACTGTAAGCTCCGGAAACTTCGGTAGATGGTGAAATTCATTAATCCAATGATTCCAATCACACCACCATCATCCAAACTTTGCGATGACAAATTCATCCCCTTCTGTACATTTACTACCTACCACTCAAGACAGAGAATCCGAGATAAATCCTTATCTGCTAGGTATCTAGGTAAGACTTACCTATCTATCAAATCTTATCTCAATCATAAAATTCCCGTCGCGATACATACCTCGTGTACAACCTCACGCGACCATGATCATCTATCTATCTATCTTACTTACATCTAGATCCTAAAAGCATAAAACAAAAATAAGGCATCAATAATCAATAATCAATAAACAATAATCAATCCCTAACAAACCCCCTTTACTATCGCCCAAAAAAATCATCACCTGCAGGCCACAAGACTTTATGACTTTATGACTCGCTAAAACATTTCCATATCGTCAGACCGATCAAATTTCTGGTTCAACATGACGTGTGAATGAGTGGGTGGGGGTGTGATTTCTCATCTTTCATCTAGGCTGGTATCTCTTTTTTTTTTTTTTTTGGCTTTTTTAGTCCTTTTATCTCTTAGGTACCTAGTATCTAGTATATATTTTAACCTACTACCTACTCGTACCTACTTGTAGAATATACGTAGATAAATGAGATAAATGAGATAACTCCACCGTGTTCCACCGACTAACTTGTCGAATTAAGCGCTGATCCACCTATCGGCCGGATATCTAGGTACTATAGTGTTCTGCAGACTGTAGGTAGGTACTAAAAGTTCACCACGTTTTTTGGCTGCGAGGTATATGTATGGAAGGAAGTACGGTGGTAGGTAGGTGTAACTTTAAGGCTTTGAGGGTACTTATCGTCCAATCATTTGTGCTCCGATCTCCGTACCTGAGTTCGCTCTCAGGCTCCTTTCTCCTTTAGTTAGGTTATTTATCTAGGTAGGTACTCAATAAGATCTTTTTTAAATAAGTATTTAATAATTTTATATACTACCATTTTAGTAATTAAAATCTCTACTTTTAACCTTAATACTTCGTATATGTTATGTATACCTAGGTATGTATAATAACCCTCTCACCCCTTCCAGTCTATCTCATTTCATCCCATCTCTCCAAACCCAAAAACCAAAAATCCGATATATACATATACATACACAAACCGGTAATAAACATCCGGCCCCATCTCACCCATCCCATCCATCCCATCCAAAAAAATCTCTTCATGTAAACAATCCAAACAATCCGCACCCACCCAGTGAGTGCCCAGTGCCCACTCATCTAAATCCCTACGCAAAAAACTCCCTCCCCCGTCTCCGTACATCAAGTAAGTAAGCAAGTAAGTAAGTAAAGCTCCCTCAGTAATTTCCCAGCCAGCGGCACGGGAAACGGGGCGAGAGAACTGCCTTGCCTTGCCTTGCTTGTCATGCTTGCAATTACTGTACCATGCTTGAATTGCCATGCTTGCTTAGTAAAACACTGACCCAATTCTTTTCTAGGCTGAGGAAGGCTTGAATTTTTTGGATTTCTCCACTGAGAATCTAGTACTTTGCTGTGCTTTATCATACATAATAATACCTAGTATTTATTTCACCTACCTAATAGGCTACCTAATAGGTTACCTAATAGGTAAGATCGCTAGCTAGGTTAGACTCGGAAATGTAAAGGGTGTGTTTAGTCCGTACTCCGTTGGGAGTTTTTTGTATGGTGGGTGTATGGTTCGTCGGGGTTCAGGATTTAGGATTCGAGAATGATGTGGGTAAGGAAGGAAGGTTAAGGTTAAGGTTGATTAATATTTTTATTTCTTGCTTTGTGTGAGATGTACGAGATGTACGAGATGTATGAGATGCATGAGATACATGAGAAGGGTACGCTCATATGGCGTTGAGAGGTTATTGGTGTTTGGAGTAGATACGGATGGTAGTTTTTCGAGACTGAATTTAACTTGTCGCCGTCGCCGTGTTCTGTAGAGGGAAATAAGAATATTGGTGTCACGATTCACCATTAGGATTAGTGTCTTGGGATGAAAAGTAATCACGTGATAAGGAGCCCCAGGAGCCCTCAAAGCTCCTAGGGGCTCCCTTTATCGATCATTGTATAGTCAGAGTAGTTTCATAGTTTAGGAGCTTCGTGCTCAACTTAGTTATCAATTAGTTTACCTACATTCTACTTGA
The DNA here is from genome assembly GCF_000146945.2 of Sclerotinia sclerotiorum 1980 UF-70. Lineage (NCBI taxonomy): Eukaryota > Fungi > Ascomycota > Leotiomycetes > Helotiales > Sclerotiniaceae > Sclerotinia > Sclerotinia sclerotiorum. Next base: position 413,203 of record NW_001820816.1, on the reverse strand, counting down.
TCTAGTAACGAATTCACTTCCAAGTGAATACCAGTGATAAAGCCTTAACTCACCACTACCAACCAGATGAAACCTTAGGCAGCCGCTACCTCCAGTATAGTATCGTTACAATAAATCCTATACAAATTGAAAATCGAAATTTCAATCATTAATATCTCAATTAATAAAATCACGAAAAATCTGAAATTTTCAGAATTTATTTATAATTATATAATAATCTTGTCATTAAAATTTCAATTGATTCTATTCATTAACCATTGAATAATTAATAAATAAATAAAAATCGTTATTTTTGATATAAAAGAGTAGCCCATATTAGGGGTGGCCCAAAAGTAGGGTACTAGACTTATAAAGTACATTGAATATATACCTACCTATACACTCTCCGCAGAATCCTCAAATATCATCCGATCTCAATAATATAACAAATACCGTACCTCATCTTACAATCTCCTATTTCTCGTTTCCCTGTGGGTATACATACTATGGAGGACATGTTTTTGCCACATGGCATAGAATAGAAATCCCCTACCTGAGTAATATGATTCAAATATCCCTATAAGGCCAGCCCCTGGTGGGTAATATGATTTCTACATCCCTATAAATCCGGCCGCTGGTGGGTAAAATGATTTCTATGTCCCTATAGATCCGGAAGCTGGTGGGTAATGCACTTCTGTAGGTTGAAGAACTTAATTAGATCTTTGATTTTAGATCTTTGAATTTGGATCGGCGGATTCGGAAATCCACTTTTAGGGTTTTTTGGTTCTTGGTTTTGTATTTTGGTACTCGTACTTTTGGTAGGTAGCTATAGATTACTTTTATATCTTACTTTTGTACTTTCGGATTTGTGGATTTGTGGATTTATGGATTGGTCGTGTGGATTGAGAAGATTTTCTTTTTTCGGGAGTTTTGTTTCTGCTTTTGATTAGATGATCGATGATTGAGTAGATGTGGGAATTTGGAGGTGGTTGGTTGGGCGGAAAATCGTCCAAGTAGTATTGTTTATTTTACTGAATTTCTTTTACTCTGATTGGATGGTTTCGTAAACATCTATAGCTATAGTTCGGTAGGTACTTATGATATGATAATAAGGGTGAACTAGCCTACCTACGATAATATTTGGATAGGCAGTGAAAAGGATGAGAATATTCGGGATATGTTGTTTTCGAGCCACAGAACGTTCCGGGTTGTTGAGATATAGGACCAATACAGTTTCACATTAGCATTAGCTGGGCAATTCCTAAAACTAAGTCGTTATGCATTCAGTACCGAAAAACATTGGGCTCTGCAGCTTGTTAGAGTGTGGTAGGATTGGGAAGATGCTAACATTTACAACACGTGCACGCAAGTTTTTGACCCCATATACTTTCGAGCTCGAGCCCGTAACGACAACACCCCTTTCCCCTTCGGTAGCATCGACAGTCATGTTTCGGTCGGATCCCACTTATAAGGAAGGCCCGTCTTTAAATATACTTCTTGACTTCATTCAGATTTTCTGCCTCGTATTTGTTTCGTTTCCTATTGGGCTTCAGCAAAGAAGAAGAGGGGGATGTGGTTATTAATTTTCCGGGGACCGAAATACTGCGAGCCATGACTTCGGCATTAATACGCTGGGCGAAGTATTTGGATCTAATAAAGGATTGGCGATTGAGTTTTACGGATATATTGACATTCCCGGTTACTAAGGAGTTTATAATAGTAACAGCGCTAATTGTGACAGAGTTTTAAGGAGCTCGGCCAGGGTAAGTTCATTTGCTCAGCAAAGTTTGCTGGGTTTGCTCCAAAATCTGCTGGTGCTCTGTACATGAAAACCATGCCACTGCCTTGTTCTGAATTCCCGGGGACAGAAATCGAACGAACGAATGTGTGGTAAGCAGATTCGGTAGAAATTGCCCGGTAAGTGCTTAGCAACTTGTATAATATCCTCTTGGCCTTCGACGACAGGGACGAGAAAAGTGAAAGTGAGAGCAGCCGGGAAGAACAGCCGGGATCGTATTGACATGTATTCTGCCATGGCTTTGCCCAAAGCTTCTTGCAGTTGGTCGTAACGTACGGAATTATCGATGGCCTCAACTCCATCAACTATTTCATAAACTACTGTGCTGACGATAGAATCCTGTAAGTTCTTCTTCCAAATTGAGGTCAGAGACGGGAATCTATTCCATGTACTTCGAGAATCTTTGGGGATCCTATCCTTGAGAGTTTAAGGAGCAAAGTGCTATGGATTGTGCCAGCTGCAAAAATAACTTTCTTGAAAACTTTCGCAATCTTCACCTCCCCTTCGTGGGTAAATTCTTGGCCAATTGCGATCAGGTTCGGGGATTCCTCTTCAGACAAGGTCTTAGTAGCCACAGCCTCAATCTGAACCGTCAAGTTGGCCGGGTCTAGAACCTAATCATATTATGCCACAGGAGCATAATGCGTTGCTTGGCTATGGGGCAATATCAGCAGGATTAGAGTATGATTCAAATAATGTTACCTTTGTCGATGTTGCTTCTAAAGCTGAATCCGAGTTTCTCGGAAGTTTTGTTCCAAATGTATTCCAGATGCATTGGAAAGGAAAATCTACTCCACTAATGGACAAAAAATGGACACGGTCGAGCTTCATTTCATCAGTAGAACCCTTGTTGTGGAGCTCAAGCTCCACGACATCAACTTTGGTGGTTTTGTGAAAGTATGGAACATGCGCAAATACGAGGCGAGTGTATTCCGGGCCCATCCAGGATTGCCCAAAGTTGCACAAGCATCCATACTTGCTTGAAAGGGTATTGTAAAGATCTAGGAGTCGATGACCCTGGAACCTCCCAGTGCACGCCTCTAAGGAAGAGTTATAATCTGGTAATTGAGAACTGCCTAAGTTTGGATACATTAGTAAAAAGATATGGTAGATTTCTATGTGTTTAATAATCTGAGCATTAGTTTTGAGGTCCAAATTGCTACTGTTTCAGAAGTATAGGCTAAGCGGCGGGCAATTTGGCGATGTGGTCGAGGTATCTTTCGCCAGCTTCAAAAACTAGAACCTTGATAGCGGCATCCTCTGGGAGGTTGCTTGCCAAGACAAGGCCTGAAACCCTTTAGCCAAAGATAGCAAAGTCATAAGTGGTTCCTATATTGAAAGAATGCAGAGTAACACTCTTTACACAGTCTACAGACGGAGATTTCTTAAAAAAAAGAGTTAGGAGTAGTGTTCAGAGAAATCGGAGGAACTGCTCTCAATATAAGATAGAATTTGCTCAAGTGAAAATTTCGAACTTCCAACTACCAACCACTTATGACAACGTGTGAATTTCAGTGCCATTGATCTTTCATTGCTCCTTGATGGAGCTTCATCGACATACGTGTGAGTTACAGTGCATAATTGAAAGATTGCGTGTCTGCTCTGTGACGCTGGAGAAAAAGTGCGGGTATCTGAGAGTCGAGCAAGTATACATAAAGTGAGATCCAAGTTGGACCATGATACAGGTAGCTTCTGAAATATACCCATGGGAAAACGAATTCCTTCAAAGGAATCGTTCCTTTTATAATAAGTTTATATATATATATTGATCAATGACCTTTCTTCCTTAGCTAATCTTCCTTTCTCAGATGATTGGCTCGCTTATCCGCACCGTATAAGCGTAAGTATAGTGTACAACTATCCAAATCAATCTCCCAGAATGCCAGTTCCTCTATCAATAAGGACATCAGTCGATTCATCTAAGTCCGTACGGAATATATATGACGACAGCAAAACCTGAATTTAAATTAATGTCTCCAGCTCTTAAGAGGGTAATTATAAAGAGGTCAGATATAAGAAGTAAAGACCAATTGAGTAGCTCGGAGTGAAAAATAATATACTATACTTTAACTTATTCTTTTTTAGTGAAGAAAATCATCACTTACTATTAAAGGATCCAAACGGAAATCCATCATGAAATCCTGTATAATTCATATCTCTTTTGTCATTTCTGATTCTAAGAATGGGTTTGAAACCCCGAAATTTGTACGTGCTGAAAGCTCTTGGAAATGCTGGTATAGATAGTCTCTGTGGAGTTTGTAGATTTCACTTACGGTGTAGGCTCTTCTGCTAGTATGGAAGTCCTGGACTGTGTTTGACAAAACTTTCGTCGGAGTTTACAGCAAATTCGAGGAAAACTCACTGGATTGGGCGGGTTTCTCCACAAGAATGTTCAGTGGCAGCTTTTGACTTCATTCAATGGCTCTTTGTAAGATATTACTTTGAGTTCATGAAAAATTTCAATTGACAAGCTAAGGTCACTCACAATATCCCAAGCTATAGAGACACGAAATGTATCTGTGAATAAAGCGACTTAAACAACCTTCATAACCTAATCTCCTCTCGTCACCGAACATCTCGACTGCGCCAAAAATCAATTACAAAAAGTTCTCCCGCAAGAACTCAACCTGCCTAGAACTAAGAGCATATTTGAACCTAAATACACCTCAAAGTGGCCACCCGGAAGTAACACAAGCTGCTTAGGCTCACGAGCCTTCTGATAAGCAGCTAGAGAGATATCAACAGGCGTGGTGACATCCTCTTTTGCAACAACCATAAGCAATGGTACAGGTGCTATGCGTTCAATGAATAGGGCAGGATCATATGAACGGCTAGCTTCAAGACTCCGAACTGTTACTTCATTCTTCCACTTCCCTTCAAGCTTTAACTCCCACTCAGTGTAAAATGCGAATGCTTCGGTGCTTGGTAGGGAAGAAGGAATTAGAGGGTTTGCATCGGATACAGGAACGGTTGCTGCAATTTGTCCTGCCGCTCTGGCGAGGCGGTCGCCTGCAAACATGGCGTTGATGCCAGGAATAAGATCGGGACGAATGAGGCGAAGGAGGGTTTCCCAGCCGCTGACCATGGGCGCCTTAAAAGAAAGATTAGTTATACTTTAGGAATCTTTTTTCAGCATCGAAGAAAGCTTACCTGGCTGATGACAGCTTTCACACGCTTGTCAATGGCCGTGACTTGCAGAACATGACCTCCACTATAGGAGCTTCCCCAAAGGGCAACCTTGGTTGCGTCAATATTTGGGAGTCCTTGTGCATAGGTGATTGAATCTTGCATGTTGGACATCTGAATAGATGGAATAATCTCATGCTTTGGTTGTCCTGGGGCCGTATCGCTTGAACCCCAGCTCCGATGGTCGTAAGCAAGAGCAGCGATAGGAAGCTTGGCAACAAATGCCTCAGCAGACTGATCTAGACTCATTTCTTTGAGACTCGCCCAGCCGGCAGACATGATTATGACCGGCAGCTTTTGGTCTTCCGAAACGCTCGCAGGTGTGTACAACCAACCGCGAAGAGTCACATCGTCGTGTGTTTTAAACTCGACGTCTTTGCGTGGCATTGTGGGTGGTTTGATAAGGTATTTTGATGGAATATTTCTTTGGAGGAACTGAGTTACTTTGGAAAATTTGGAGATTTGTGTAGGATGGCTGTTGTATGATAATCTTACAAACGTTCAGGAACTGGGCTTAAGCGCCTTCCTTTTATTCCCTAAGCAAGATCAACTTGCCTAGACTTGTTACCGATTTAGCTCTTCATTCCGATTCTCGCTCTTTGGATTATGCAGCCGCTAAAACCCAGTTGGCTGTATAGAGCAAAACCCTTTCTCCCATAGTAGAATCGATGTCAGTTACTAAACTCATTCACTTGAAAGAGGGGTACAAAACGTGGGTTCCAACTCTGCGTGATTTTAATTACAATGTGCGATTGGATCAAGGGCCAATATCGCACCGATGAACCAACCATTTATCTAATATAAATCACGGCACGGTTGCAACAGTTGTTGTAAGATTGACTCTTAGCCGGATTAGATGTATATTGTGGCGCAATAAACTGCTGGAAAACCAGGGTTCAATTGTTCCTTAGAAATCTCAATAAAATCAATTATAAAAAATTTGAAATTTTCATAATTTATTATTATTACATATAATAAATATATGATTTTAATTTTATGAAATGGTATTTATTTGTTATAAAATCATTAATAGATAAAAAATCATCATTCTTGATGTAAATAAATAATCTAAATTAAAAATAGTCTGAAAGAGAGTACTAGACTTGTACGAAATACTAAAATCTTCCCAGATTCAAACTTTGATTACGATCCACATTCAAGTTCAAATTCATAAAAGATATAACTTTTAATTCTCATTCAATATTAGAGAAAGATAGATAATAATCTCATCTTTTATTATCACTCTCTTAGTTTCATTCTTAAACACCAGATAGATAATCATTAAATATTTCCATAGTATATTAATTTTGGGTATTGCCTTATTCCTCCCATCACTGCCCCCTCTTATATCGTGGATATAAGATAAGAAAAAGAAAAGAGTAGAGAAAAGACCCCTTGAGGAAAAAAAGAGTATAGAACAATATATAGCTAGTACCTATACACACTTTCATTCTATTCCACCCACCATTAATGCCGCCGTTTCGTCTCTTATTCTAGCCTCCCAATCTCATCCCGTAAGTTAAGTATAATGCCACATGAAAAACCTATTCCTATCCGTAATATCTCGGCTCATCAAATACATGGTACCTATGGCCCCTAACTCCATCCCCCTTAAACAACTCGGGAAATCTTTTCCCCACCACCACCTCCTTCTCATCAATCCTCCTATCCCTCACTTCCTCACTTTCTCCCTCTGGCTCCCCAACTATGAATTTACCAACTTGTAATTCCGTATCCGTGATTGTACTTCTAGAAACTCTGGCATATGCAGATCTTCTAAGTCCTTTATAAAGGATATATTCACACCATCTATCCCAATCACTTGGATCAATATCATGCATACCGGATCTTTCGGATACATAGGTATTATAATTTCCTTCGAGGGGTTTGGTGACGAGGTAAGAGAGGAGGATCGAAGGGTTTGTGGAGGCCCCCATTAGATCGGCTAAATATTCGGATTGGAGTCTTCGATCTTCCGGATCTTCTTCTTGGCCTGAGTGGAAAACGAAGACGTCAACTGGACTTCCGTATACGTCTAGGGTAGCTGCGATCGCCGGAGCTAATTCTCCTACTGGTGAGGGAAGTAGATGATGGGTGGAATTGAGGATTGGGAACTTTGAGAGAAGTGCACAACCCCAAGTATGTTTATTGGGACCTGGCCCGTAATCAACGTACATGCCGAGATCCTCTGCGAGAAATTGAGTTGTATCACGGTTACCCATGATAATACGTTGGAGATCTGATTCGAGAAGTCCAATAACGTCGATTTCCAATTCTTTGATTAAATCTCGCATACGATATTCGGATGACCACATATCATTGTCTAGACTGAAATGAATTGTCCAAATACCTGCGGTGAGTATTTTTTCATCCTTATGGTAAGGAACATAATCATACGTGGGAAATCGCATGTATGCTGTCGAAATAGATGTGAGTTGAAGGGCTGCGATAACATAGAGGTAGTATAAACGTTGCTTTCGTTGATTTAACAAAGCATTGAGTCTTTTCCGTTGTGATGCGGGAGTAGACGAGAAAGTGGCGAAAACGCCACAGCCAATGAGTAGCATCGTGACAGTCATGACCCAGTCTGTATGTTCTCTAACAAGAGGACCACCTGGAACAAAAGCATAAGCCACGACCCAAACATGGAACAATACCATGATATTGTATACGAGGAAACCAATTCCAAACGTTTTAGCTGGGCTCTTTCTTGCAGCTGATCCCAACAGTGGAACAGATACAGCCATGAGATAAACCGTCAAAATCAGAGCACCATAATAGCCTTTCCAATGACTATATAGGGTAAGCATGGCAGCACCTACACAACCAATGCCGTATGATGTCCAGCTACGAGCCAGAGATTCATTGGATAATCCTAGAATGAGACCAACTCCCATTGCGGCAATTGTCCAGGCACCATGGGGTGCTGAGATTGGACCACGAATAGGGTATCCTTCCCAGACCCAAAGGATCATCGTGCTAGAATCGGATAGCAAGGAATGCAGAGCAAAGAAAAGACCTCCAATACCAAGACCAGCAAGTAGTGATGGTCCCTCCTTACGACCTTGAACTGAAAGTTGATCTCCAGTAGCCGGACTTTGCCGTGTTGATCGCAAAACAGCTAGAATGGCGATTATAAGACCATAACCGTTTAAGCCACCATTTTCAGCATGTGAAGTAGGCCATATAGGATTATTGGTATGGAATGCAAACTTAACAACACTTGATGCGACGAGACCAATAGCCCAAGCTGAGATCTTTGATTCAAGGCGACCTGGCTGTCCTGCTGATGCGTACCAAGTAGCTGCCCAGGATAAACATGACATCCAGAGGCCGACCCCAACAATGAAAAGTCTAGGTGCTGGGCTCGTGATCTGATATGCGAATAATCCAATCAAGGATATGAGATGACATATCCGAAGGTTTTTTACAACTAATGCTCGGATGGATCTAATTCCCAAGAGTAACGGAGAAACAGTGCACATAACCATAGCTTCATAACCTGATATACCCATATGCCATAAAGGGAAGTCTGATATGATTAGCGAATTTCATCAAATCTCCTTTCAAATACTTACACCAGACGACTATGCCCAAAGAAGTCAACATTGACCAGAATACGAACTAGACAAATCTCAGTAAAACTCTAATTATACAATAAGCAATACTTACGCCATGATAGACATCAGCTGCTGCATCAAAAGCTTCAGACCATGAAAAAGATTGAGCGAATAGCTGATCGACTTGCTTTTCTTTTCTACTTACCGATTAGCTAAAATATATCAGTGGGGAATCAGATTTCACAAACTCTTTTTCAAGTACTTTATCAACTACCATCTTATCTTTTCTAAATAATGACACTGATTTAGACATGATCATAATGATGTTACATCACCACCAAAAATGTTATACACTATTTTGGGAGCCATTGGACGTACCCCTTAGACTGGCCCTTAACATCCTTCACAACCAATTCGAAAGTTTCAAAATCGAGAGCTGTAACAGCATCGAAAGCCACATCAAACAAAATCAAAGCCCATTCAAAGAAAGCGTATGTTGTGTATGCTAGATATCACATTAGTCAAAATTTGACGTCTGATTGGACAGAAAATCCTTACCTCCGGCAACCCTGTGGACTTTATGTTGTATAAAAAAATAAACCAATGGCACCAAAGTTCCAAAGAAACATCCTGCAAGGTATTTTCGATATTTGACGGCTCGCGCATTATCCGGGCTCAAAGCTAAACATCCTAAAGTCCATGGCAGAGTAGCCACCAGATATGAAATCATAAAAATATCATGCCAATCGTGATCGTCCGTGGAGGTAATATAAGTCCAGCCACCACATGTAAGAGTACGGAAAACACCGGTAAAAGCAACGAATTTAGGCAACTTCGCATTCGGTCGCGCAGTTAAGAGGTACCATAGTCCAACGAGTGCAAATCTAGGGCCTAGAAGATATATTAACAAGCTTCAAATGACCCTAATGGATTGATTTCTGCCACATACCAGAAGTGATAGCTATGAAGACCATAAAAAATGAACGTTCCGGATATCGATCCCCAATTGTCGCGGAAACCGAGGGGAACCATTCATCTGGATAACCATAGTATTCATTTTGAACGATTTTATGATAATGAAGGGACACTCCGACAATGAGTGCGCTTATAAAGGCAGCTATTGATAATTGTAAGTAAATCTCAGTATAAACAATAAAGACAAATAGTGAGATTGTTCTTACCATATGCGACTGCAGTATGAGTCCATGACACCCATTTAGCTGAGAAAGCGATCACGGTATCCCCGTCCTTGAATTTAGGTGCCATCTGTGATTTTAATCACTTTGTATATGGAACATTCACATCCAAATGAGTGTAATCCTTCGCATTCGGAGAGATGAAAGAGGGAAGAAAAATGAGATGTAATCAAATCGGAGTTAATGTAAGGTACAGGTAGGTGGGCGGCCGCGCGCTTATTTGAATTGTTGGATAATCAATCCGTGAATGTCGTGAATGCCGTATAACCGTAGAGCTGTAAAGCCGTTCAAGCTGTAATTGAAACAAACGAATGGATTGATCATTGAATCCCCCTCCAAAGACTCTCAGGGTAAGGTGAGTCAAGAAGTAATTATAGGAATTCGACCAAGCACCAAGCACCGCACCATGCAGAAACAAAATTTCTCAGCCCTCCGAAGGCTCCGTGACGTTCGGTTGGTTAGATACCTAGTTGTAGCTAGTTGTAGCTAGTAAAGTTATTAGAGTGGAGCTTTCAATTCCCAACTCGTGGCGCGTAGAGTTCAATGTGTAAGGTTAAAGTAAACAAATGTAAAAATGACGCTGCTGTGATCCCTGCCCTGCTCAACGGCAATTCGGTAAATCATATAATCCGGTGTCCGACAACTTAGTCTGGCAGAAATTCCCCAAGATAGTTCACCGCCCAAAGAATTTCTGAAGATTTCCAAGGCGAGGAAAGTCGAGAGAGGTCATCATCATACAAGTCAATATCCAAATAATTCAACAATGTCGGGTGCGAATGATAAAGCAAGATTTTATCTTGAACAAGGTGTTCCTCAACTACAAGAATTTGAGCAAAAGAAAATATTTACAAAGGTTCGTTTACATTTGCCTGGGTTTTATATGCGTTTTTACTTTGCGATTGGTTACTTACCAAAAAAATGTATTCAGGATGAAATTAAGACATTGGTCAAAAAGCGATCCGACTTCGAACATAGAGTATTGGTAAGAGGCTCCCAAGCCATCGATTTTGCTAGATATGCCGCATGGGAAATGAGTCTTGAGCATCTGCGTCAAAAAAGATGTAAACGAATGCGCATAAAAGGAAGCTCATCGCATGCTGGCCAAGCGCGTGTATTCGGTATTTTCGATAGAGGTGTGAAGAAACATCCCGGCGACGTCGCATTATGGATGTCATATTTGGAATATGCAAGACAAGCAAAAGCGACAAAGAAATTCAAAACGGTTTTGACGGCGGCAATTCGATTACATCCTACGAAGCCGGAATTGTGGCTTTATGCAGCAAAATGGGCTTTGGAATTGGATGCGGATATGAATGAGGCGAGGAGTTATATGCAGAGAGGAACTCGATTTTGCATCAGGAGTAAGGATTTATGGATCGAATATGCGAAATTGGAGATGATTTATTTGGCAAAGATTGCTATTCGTAGGGGGATTCTTGGTCTGGATATCGACAGGACTATCGAAGCGCCAAAGGATATCGAAGAAACAGCCGAGGAGTCCGGTTTCACAACTTCACAGGATATGATTGCAATTCCAGATTTCAAGGATAATACAATGCAACCAAGCTTGATGGCAAGAGTAGGAGTGGATTCCGAAGCTGCAAAAGACCCCATGACCACACCAGCTCTCAACGGTGCCATCCCACTTGCCATATTCGATGTTGCTAAAAAGCAACCATTCTTTTCATCTGTCGCCGCGGAAGGTTTCTTCGATATGTTTGCAGCATTTACTCAAGTCAAATGTCTTTCTAAGATTCTTCAACATGTTTTGGATAGTATGTTGGAATCATATCCAAAGGATCCCGCAACATGCAATTGTTATATTCGTCAACCATTAATTGGTATCGATCATACATCTCCCGAATTTGCAGTAGCCATTGGATCAGCACTCAATCGCCTCAAGGAATCTATAGAGAATATCAATGACAAGACTCAATTATCAATGAAGACAAAGGCATGGATTGAAGCAATTTTAGCATTACCAGAGCTAGATTCGGGTATTCAAACAGTATTGCAACATACACTTCGAAAGCTATAATAAGTGCTTCATATTCACGGAATAGAAGAAACTGAGCGCAACATAAAATCGGGAGGATCCGAAGGTGCATGCGAGTGAGAATTCTGAAGCCACATCCTCATAATTTATAGGAGGGGTAAAGTTCATTGATGGCGTTGGTTTTGGGCAGGAGTATGGGAGGAAGGTTGCTCTATATGAGATATTGGACTTCGGAAAGGAAAAGTATTCAGTACCAAGAATCAACCAATTTACCTTATATGTTCTCAAGCCTCTATGTTCATGTGTATACAAGGGCGGGCAGTTCTTCAACGATATCAACCCTTTCCCTGAATTTACGTACCTATCTACATTGAGCTTTCTCAAAGTTGAGGTAGCCCTTCCCAAATAACGGATTTAATAGTCTAGCCTTTTTCACATTAAGGTCTAGCAGTGAACAAAGATCATTCCAGTTGTTTTTTTTTTTTTTTTACATATCTCAGTCGAATGGCATGATGTCCACCAACATGCACCACCAATACCTACCAACCAGTAAAATACTCACAAAGTACTTCATTGCACATCTCATTGATATAACAGTCTGATCAAGAAAAACCTGAAATCTTTTTTGATGATATATCAGTAAATAAAAGAACTTTGAAACACTTTTATTGTATATCTGATCGGACAAGTTTAGTGCTGTGATTTGAGGTTGGATTTAGGTCTGCCAGGGTGATTAGGTTGTGAGGCTATGAGTGAATAGTTCTCAGCACTGGATTAGATGTCTTTGAAGATTTGTGTTTATAGGTTACTTACCGAGCAGTATGTCACACCATTTCTCGAGTCGTATATTGTTGACCTCCTGGGATCTTGGCAGCATATGCATATATAGTACATATGCATATAAGGAGCAAACAAAACTCAACTTTTAATTCATTCTTTCCTTTTTGGTATACTGTTTGTTTGCTTTCAATATTTTGATTTCAAAGCACTTTAATTCCGAAGGCCGAATACCCAACCTATTCCTTCATTTTTTTGAATATATGCTCGCAGCTTAACTGCTTAGCTAGAGAATAAATCAATTCAATCTGATACTCTTTCTGGTCTTAAGAAACCCAACATATATAAAGTTATTTCTACCAGCATGTTTCCTGGGTTCTTATAGAAAGATTACTCCGGTTGTGTGATTAAATGAATGACCAAGCTACAAAGTATTGATATTGATATTGATTTGGTATTCCAGATGTATTAGAATCATCGCCTGCAAGCGAAAGTATCGGGGCTAGGGTTAGGGTCTCAATAAGACAGCTAGCTCTCTTCATGAATATTAAATCTATACGTTAAAAAAAGGCCTCGCTTTGAAACTCTTTCTTCAGTCCCCCGCCTCCAACCCTGAGGACTTCTCAATCTAAATTATCAAAGGGGGAAAAAAGTGAGATATTTATAAAAGCGTATATATAGATTACGAAATAAATGACTTAGATAGGTATATAACGCCAACGAACACTCAACCCGCTCATTTTATAGAGGTATGGATATTCTAAACTTATACTCAAGTACCCATTGACAACTAATGTTACGAGGTTTGCCGTCTAGGTCACGTGGAAGTGCTCTAGGCTCTCGAGGTGGTTTATAACTAGGCGTCAAGCAGGGACTTAAAGTAATGACAATAATGCAATTCGTAACTAATAGTAGAGTATACTAAATGATTGATCTTGAGCACGAAGCTCTATACAAAGGAAATCCATCTTGATTATATAGTCCTTCATGCTTCTATGATCACTACTGATCATTTGTGATCACGTGTCTTGGTAGTTGTGTAGCCCGTCGTAACATCTAGACGGCAAACCTCGTAACAAAAAATAGCTTTTTTATATACATCTTGAAAATTTTTGAATATCTAATTTTTAATTTCTGATTAAATTTTTATTTTGTATTATAATTAAATTTATAATTATATAAATAACTAAAATGAGAACACTAAAATCTTCAGTTTATCAATCTCATCTTTATCTCCATCTCTATCTCAATCCCAGTCATGAAAGTAAACCAAATTAAAGAATCACTTACAAAAAGAAAAATCAAAATGACAATCACCCAAGAGCGAGCAAGTATAAATAAATATAAATAAAAATATATAAAAATTCATAATTCATTAATTCATAAACTCATCCCAACAATCTGTCTACTATCTATATAACTATATAACTATCCAAGTATCCATATATCTAGAATAAAACCCAACCAATCTTTTAAAAATCCAAAATCCCTAAATATAAACAAATAGATACTAGTAGTATATATCCTATATACTGTAGGTAGCAGAAGATAAAACATAAAAGTTACTGACTTCTTCCTATCCCATCTCTTTGAGATGAACAAGATCAATCTGAAAAAAAAATCCAAGAACAGGAATAAATCGACCACTACTACCACAAGAACAACACCAACAACCACTTGAAGACAAATGGGATGAAGTGAGTGAACAGAACGAATAAACGAACGAATGAATAAAAGGCCAACTATGCCAATTTCCAATCTTCCGGCTTCTTTTCTTTTCTTTCTTTCCTTCTCGTGTTCTTCCTTCTGTATTTTGTCTCTGTAGACGGTCGACTTTATACATGTATATATACATATGATGATGTATGTGCATGATGTATATGTATATGTATGTGTATGTATCGTGACACATATCATCATCATATACAAAAAGTACATGAATGGCGATGCCTTCGAGTAGAGACATCGATTCGATTCATCGAGTGAGTACTGTCTATCCTCAGACAAGACATTATAGTCCTAGTCCTAGTCCCAGTATCACATCATATGAAATGACATGATAACATGACACCAAACCCCCTAAAACCATACCCCTATCCTATTACACCTACACCGCACATCTCCCCCTCAAACAAACAACCCACCAACAGGAGGATAAACCTGTTCCTCCCAAATTTTTCTTTCCACACCCATACCCACAGCCACACCACCCATACCCTCTCTCAACCCCCTATCCCTCTTCTCTCTCGCCTCTCTCGCACGCTCAATACTCTTCAAAATCCTCTCTCTGTCACCCTTACTAGCGGCGATCCGCGCAGAGATAGATACATGAAGACCATTTACGATAGGAGCCACGTGAGACTTAACGTGAGATTTATGGTGGTAGAGTGATTTGGAGCTGGTTTGGAAAGGGATTTTGGATTGGTGGTTGAAGCGGAGGAGGTGGCGGGCGATAGAGGGAAGGGCTTCTGGAGCTGCCATTGTGTTTAGTGTTGAGGTAAAGTTATTTGTTGTGTGAAATTTAATGGATGTAAGTAATGTGATGAGAAGGCTTAGTTAAGAGATCTTGTTGTAATGTGAATTTGTTTGGTGGATGATTCGTGGATTTGGAATCGGATTCGGATAGATAGTATTGATGAGGTGAATTTAAAGTTTAAACTCGGGTCCGACTAATGATGAGGGGCAGGCAGATATGTAGGATGAAATCACTTTGATCTAAAGTTCAAAAAGAACAAAGCTCTGTAAATTTTTATATGATGTTCTGTGACTCCGGAACTCAAAGTAGAAATAGTGACTCCGTTCCAGAAGAGGAAATGCGGCGTGATGTGATGTAATGTTATATTCACGTGAAGGATATCAGATCTTTGAAGATGCAGATGTAGATGAATGTAGTGAAGATAGATGATGAATCAATCAATCAAAGTTATCTCTCCTTGGGGTAGGTAGTTGAGTTAATATATATATGAATGAAGTGAAGTGAAGTGAAGAGATGAGAAGTGATGAAAGTGATGAGACCGATAACTGTGACGGAAAAAATATGACAGGAGGAGGAAATTCATCAGATATTTAAGCTAAAATTCATCAGCTATCCACCATATGCGATGCAACCCCGTTCCACCGCCAGCGTCAACCTCAAGTCACACCTTCAATCCACTACATCCACTCATCCGCTTCGGCCAACAAAAATGCCAAGACCCAAGGCTAATGAAACGTTAAAATCCACTCGTCCGACGCCAAAAAATACTTGAAGAGTCTTGAGTCGTGCGATAACAAAACATCTTGGCTATCTCCAAGAAGTTATCCAAGCATCTGCACAAAACATCTAAGCAAAATCAAGAGAATTAATCCGTCTACGAATATCTTATCTGTTTGGATAAATCCATTAATTTAGAGATCTCTTGGCATGATTAAGACGGGAGCGCCCGTTAGGACTAAAGGAGGGGATTTGCTGGGGGGAGGGTGAGGGATATAGATAAACTGTGGATATCGAGTAAGATGAAATAACAAGGGCTACCTGAGCATTGCTTGAGGCTCCAAGAACTTTAAAACGGTCAAGACTTCATGAATGGCTAGACTTGATGCAACACGCCCCATTTGTTTCTATAGTGTGATAAGGAAAGAGGAGTAATAACGACTAACCTGAACTCTCTGCTTCACGATGTAACATCCCAAGAGTATCATGTCATATTTGAAATGTATCCTGTCATTAAGAAATCTACAGCTTTCTCGACACATCCCTAGATTTCCGAGAGCTTCTAGCCCATCTGTCTCATGTGTCATCCGCATTACGCGCGATCCGAAGATTCCCAACCCAAAGCTGCTCAAAAAATACTTCAAATCCTCATTGGAAAAATGAGTGGGCTTAAAACGCCATGGGAGAAATAAATCATGCTCGTAAAACTCTGTATCGTCCAGTGTAACTTGAGTAGAAGATAAAAAAAAGAAATGGTAAAGGGTACTCGCAGAGCCAAGGGAAGGAAGAAGAATCGAAGTTTGAATATCAAGTGCTTTTCATCATCATCATCATCTTCCTGAGAGTTGTGCCGTTCCTGCACACCATAAACCCTTTGTCGTTTCTGCAATTTTCCTGGTCTGCGCTTCGATCTGTGCTTCCGTTTGGCCATGACCAGAAGTTCTCTCCATACCCCTCATAAAGTTTTCACGCTCGTCATTATTTGCACCGACGGTACCATACCCCGAATCAATGTCCGTGGCGCTATCTCCATCCCCTGTTCCCATCCCACCTAACCCGGAATCTTTACTAACCGTACTCAAAGGCTTAGCGCCACGTTCCGGATCCATAGATTTCGCACCATCCATCATGCCAGCCTGACCTTCGCGAAGTTTATTAATAGCGCGCACCGTATCGATAGCAGCGTGCAGAGTTCTTCTGGCATTGAAATTCTTCTTGACCACCGGTAGTAAATCGCTACCTTTACCATCCTTTGACACTGATTCTCCGGTGACGAAAGGATGCGACAATGCTTCGTGGGCCGTCATTCTTTGTGTAGGATCTATGGTAAGGCATTTCTTGATGAACTCTCGAGCTCCTCGACTTACACCTCGCCAATATTCAATAGGTGTAAAACTGTAATCGGCTATGAGAATAGCTTGCATTTCTTCCAAATTGGAATCTCTATCGAAGGGCGTGTATCCACATAATAAGAAGTACGTAATGACACCAATTGCCCATATATCTACTGGTTTTCCGTGACCGGTCTTTTTAAAGATTTCAGGTGCCATGTAACCTGGGGTACCGCAAGTGGTGGTCAGAACGTGGAATTGTTCCTCGTCCATTATTCTGCTCAAACCAAAATCTGCAATCAATAAATCCGCATTATCTTCCGGGGTTCGAAACAATAAGTTTTCGGGCTTGAGATCTCTATGGACGATGCCATGGTCGTGGAGATAAGCTACCGCGGAAAGCGTTGCCCGGATAAGATCAGCAGCATCCGATTCAAAGTAAGAACCCTTTCGACAAATGCGATCGAATAATTCTCCGCCTAGGGCCAAGTCGGTAACAAGATATAAATTGTTGAGGGTTTCGAAGTAATCAACCAAGGTAAGGATGTTCTGATGTCCCATGGAAACACGTTTGAGTACCGCGATTTCATTGCGAACCTACACGAGCCATGTCAGTATATTGTTACAGTGCCGACTGAGGGGTCGGGAAGGAATTACCATATGTTCTCTGCCTGCCATCAATCTTTTATTAATGACCTTGGCGGCATAATATCTGCCAGTATCAATATGCACGCATTCCTTGACGACTGAGTATGAACCCGCGCCCAGCGTCTTTCCCGTCTTGTATCGACATGCTTGAACTTGAGGTTGCGGTCTTGCTTGGTGAGAAGGCGGGGGATTTGATGAGCTCATCTTGTTATGCGGAGTAATAATGTGTGAGTATCATAAAAAATGCGCACAGTGGTAAAGAATGCGATGGATGAGCCGGTCCGTACGTATTACGGATGATATTCGGACGGCGCGTGCGATGAGTAAAGTTTTCTGAATAATTGAAGGATGATTATGGATGTGCGTGGATGTGTGTGGATGGGATGAGTGTGGGTGGGTGGATTCTGGATTCTTTCAGGTTACGAGTATTTGCGGCTGGATTGCGGGGTGGGGCCAGGCAAATGCAATGCTGAATAAGTTGGGCTTAGCTGGCTAGTTGGGCTTAGCTAAAAGATTTCTAAGTTCTGACGGGCACAAGCAGATCCATCAAATCCACTGGACTCGGGACTTTTTACACAATTAATAATAAGCATTCAAACCTTAAATCCGGCCAGGGTGTGACTTGTGATACGAGCAGGTAGAAATGAATACGAACTTGATACTTTTGATCATGGAATACCAAGAGTAAATCAAGAGAAATAAGAAATCTTAGATGAAGGGTTATTGAGTCATTCCATTATTATCTTTTGTAATTACTTGGAGGGACGATCTTCTTTGGCAGCAGATAATGTATATACTACCTAGCCAAATGTAAGAATTTCACATGCTCTCCGATTGCTGATCAGCGATTCTCTAAAATCTTACCTTACGCCGTACTTCTACCTACCTTAGTAGAGTAGCAGTGTGTGTTGTGGGTAAGGTTACAATGTTACATGCTGGTTACAACTACTTCTTCTGGCTGCTTACATCTCCCTACCTCAGGCCGGCACTCTAGTATAATAATATTTCCATCCAGCCAAGAGAGACTCAGCCATATTCATCTCCTATGTGGATCTCGATTTCATATTTCCTGCTCCTTATTTGTCACGACAAGATCAAACTCTATATTTAAGGTTCGTGGGGGCTTGCTTGTTTGAAGTGAGTACCGGCTATGTCCTACAGTCCTAGACATTTTAGTCGAATTTTTCCGTTTTTCTTACAAAGCCCATCCATAACCCTCCTTCACTCCAGTCTTCAAGGTCTTCAAGTACCGGTGGGATTGCTTACACTCTCCACATAGTAGACATTAGAATCCACGGTGTAATGACTATATAGTATATACTAGGTAGGTATTTACTGTGAGATAGATATTCTAGTCCATCATAACAGTTACCATCCCCATCATTCTCACAATTACCATTTTACCACTACCATTACCAATACTCAATTCTTTCAATTTATTTCAAAACCACCCTCCCACCCATCTTCTTTTACTAGAATCTCCTTAGCTTCACCTGTCAAACGTCCTTCAACACGTGTGTGTGTGTGGGCTCAATTTTGAACCCTGCCATCGGTACCGGAACCCAGTATTCATTCAAACTCAATTACTCTCTACCCTCTCCCTCATGGCCTCATGGCCTCATGGGTGTATCAAACCTTGATCTACAAATTCATGCTATTTTCTTTACCTCTGTTGAATCTGCATCTTTATCTATAACCAGTTCGAAAAGATCACTTTCTACTTTATTTTCATACTTGTAATTTGTCCATCATTTAACAACAGCATAATTTTTAATGCTACACGTATCATAATTTGTCTCCATTTTTTTTACTGCTCCACCCTAAAAATACGCGTCGTCACAAATATACGAACCTCAGCATTTCTACCTCCCGTACCGAACATGATTTCCCAAAACTTAATAATTCTGCTTGCTGGGACTGCGCCTTGTCATAAATAAAAATCCACATAAATCGTAAGTCGCGACTGGGATTTTCATCTTGTGTTGTCATTATCTTCATGACGTTGAAATTCATTTAATATTGTCCTGCCCCTGCACCGCCCATTCTTTTTCTTCCTCAGCTTTTTTTCCCCTTCGTTTCAAGTATACCCTCGTTTCGTACCTTAGATGTTGTATTTATTCTCTTATTTGCTTTCACCTACCTTCTTAAGCAAGAGACCTACGCCAAGAACAGATTGTGGAAAATAGTCATCAATCGAAACCTTTCACGTTGAGAGATATGGATAATTCTGGTGTGGGATCGAGCGGTAGCAGCGGTAACCAAGGTGGAGACCAAGGAAGTTCTGGAAGTTCTGGAGGCTACGGAAACTCAGATCAAAATAGCTATGGATCAAGTGGAAGCCACGCGAAAAGAGACTACAATGTTCAAACAACAACTGCTTATCAATCCACACCTACATCTGCAACTACACAAACGAACTCGGCAATCCCAAGCTCTACTTCCTCTACGTCGGACAAATCATCATCACATGACCGAGCAGCAATAATAGGAGGTGTACTTGGAGGAGTCGGAGCATTATTGATCATATCTCTCATTGCTCTTTATCTATTGCAAAAAAGGAAGACTAAAAATGCCGCTACTCAAAAGCGAGTTACTCAGCAAGTATCCTACAATAGATTAAACTCCTCATTTGCTGGTGTACCCTTTCTCAAGAGGAATAGTCAAGCTAGTGATAATGAAATATCTCCACCACCAATGGTTGCCGATACATCATACCAAGGAGCATACATGAGAGGAGGACAATCAAGCTACCCTGATTTATCTAGTGATATGGAAACCGATCGATTCCTACCAAATGACGAAGAATCTCAACATAGAATGGCCGCCCGAGCTCATTTATCATCTGATCATCTCTCCACACCATCTATATCAGGAGATCCGTTTACAGATCAAAATCGTCTTTCTCAAATATCAGGGAATACCGCTTCCCCTCCCAGGCCAGGGAAACTCGTCCGACATGATACCATGGGATTTCCTCTCGACGACGACGATACCTCATATATCGGACCAGATGGTGAAGAACACCGCCTCTCTAGAATAATGCACAGCCCTCGCGCCTCAGTTTTCGAACCTACCATCATGTCTCCCTCCCCCATCCGCCCTACCATCTCTCATGAAAATCTCGAACGAGGCGCTTTGCAAAATCAGGATCTACCTCAAAGCCGACCCATACCCCAACATCTCAATTCACTTTCCTCAAATTACGATAACCCAGAATTTGAGAATGAAGACAGTGATTTACCACCAATTCAATCATATGGAGCTCCACAAAGTATGTCTCCTGTTCCCATGCAATCCGGTGCATGGATTGCCGCACAGCATCCACATTTAGCTGCTGCTTTTTCTATGGGCGATGTACATAGAAATATGAGTACGAGAACTCAAAGCAGTTTTGCACCAAGTGTGATTAGTGATACGGAATTGGATAGATTGGGAGTAGGACAGAGGCCGTGAGGAGGAGGAAAATGAAATTAGAAGTGAAAGGGGAAGAGGAACGATAATATGAATTTAATTGAAATGGATTAGTGTGATGGGATGGATAGGATGGAAGGAAATGGAACGGAATTCGGTTGTAATGGATTGGATTGGATAGGATGGGATGGAAACGGAAGGGAGGAAGGAAGTGTAAAGATATTTAATCAGGCGTTTGGGGGTACTAGGTACTTGTTTGATATCCTGGTCCGGTCAGTAACAATATGTTATTTTTTTTTAGTTTTATCTGTTTATTATTTCAGTACTTTAAAAACTTATTTTTTTTCCAACATAATTCAATTTGGACTACCATGATCAGTATCTATCTATATCTTCTTTTTCCCATTCAGTATTCAATGTAGGATTCTTTGAAAGCTGCCTTCAACCACAATGATATGATTTCTTGAAGAGGAGATTTTCTGTTGCTTGCATTTCAGTACCAAGATATATCTTGTTTCTCATCCTGTACAATGGAATCTGAAGCTTTTGTTGCAAGATATAGAATATCCAGCTTATTAGTATTAATTATAGTTTTGAGCTTTAAGTAAAGCAGCTCTCTCTGTATTCTTCTCCAATCCTTACATTGAAACCAATGGTATTCCACTAATTTATAGTCCTGTTTGATGGATAATTTATCACAAATCAAATCCTTATTGTCCTTATCGATTGTAATGATTCAATATATCCATGAGTTTACTTATTAAGATTCTGAACTAGAGGATATTAATTTCCTTTTATCTATTAATTAAAAAGAATTTATATTTTTTGATAATTATGATAGGAAATCTCAAGGATAGAATTTTTTATTTTGAGTAAAATATATTTATTTGTGATAGTGAGTTTTAATGAGGGTTTTTTTGTTTGATTATTCTGGTTTATTGCTGAATATCTGTGATATATCCTCAAAATACCTTATAGACAAAGTAATTTATCATACGGTTCGAATGGTGAATAACTTCTTCATCTGATATCCCCTTTCGGAAATATCTTTCCCCGGTATGGATATCTATTTTGAGAGGAATTTTTAGTCATGAAAAAAGGGCTCGCAACTTTATTAAACTCTCTTGATACATATATTTACTTGTGTCAAGATTTTCAGTACCACTCTGCGATCATTTTCTCGTTTCTTTCTGGCTTCTCAGCAGGTTAAAATCGGTTCACTCACTTTCTTCTTCAAGACACCTCGAGAAAGGCAGAAGTTCTCTTCAAAGCTTCTTGTTTAACACGCTTGATATTTTTACCATACTTTCAAAGTTGTTGGCTCCGTTGCATACATACTATGATTACGTTAATATTCTTATTTATCTGGGGTCTCTTGAGTGAACTTGCAGCTTCCGCAACTTCGAATGATATTAATGCGAATTGCTTTTACCTTACTCTTGATCCAAATGCGACCATCACTAAGGTATGCTGGCCACGCGGTGCTATGGATCTACCCATTTTAGAGCAAGCTAATGCATCCATCATAGTTCTAAAGTGTTCAAGTAGTTCCTCCCGCCTCAAAGGCACTAGTTATACTAGGGAATGCTCAAGCCATATGGCCTGCTCTCCAGAACAATCAAGGAATTATACAAACAGTGGTTGCAAACCAGGGAGATATTGGGGGGTGGTATTTCATTGGATTGGAGTTTTGCTGCACGTATGTACTCGATATCTTTTTCTACCCATAATTCAATGTGAAGAAACATAGGGGATGGACTAAAATATATGGAAAATATTCAAAGTGTTAAAGCTGATTTTTATCAAACTAAAGACCTGAAGATTGGCAGGCTAATAAGGCTCAGCAAGGTACGTTTAAGTTTTGTGTTAGTATTTATACGCATTTAGATAGCTGACAGAAATATAGTATATCCTGGAGATCGCATTACCACCCAATACGAATTGACGAATACAGATAACGGGGTATATAATGTTACATGGAATGTTGAACGAGGCCAAGCTGGTATACAAGCTCGCGAAATGAATTTTTCTGCAGGATCTATGTTCAATCCCCAGGAACATCGTAAGTGACTTCGCGCACTCTCATAGTTGTGCCATATAAAGCTGTGTTTCAGAGATGCAGTATTTTAATAAGAATAATCAATAGCGACTCCTGCTGGTCAAGGCTCTTTCAATAAAGTAAGTAGCTGGTTGAATGAATTACATTTCTGTGGCCTTTCGAGGTAGACTAACCATCTCTAGGCACTTTTTGCAATTGAAACACGAAAAGGGAGTATCTGGGATTTTGGCCCAGTTCAGTGGGATCAAATTATTATACAAGCTGATACAATTAGAAGTGATTGGTGTTTTAGGTATATCTATAACATGTTTCCTTTCTCTCTCTCTCTCTCACTCTTTCTCTTTGGCTCCTGCCCTACCCTCTGCAGGGAACTTTATCTACTCAGCAATTATAATCAATGTCACGTATACGTACTAATAACCTACAGACCTACAAACAACACCAACTTCAAGCACTATCTCGACATTCCCATTATTTCTATCTCTGACTCCCAAGTAATTTGCAAGTACTCCTCTCTAATCCTCGGAGATACGACACCACCCACATCATCTCCGTTCCTCGCAGCAACCTCTCACATCGACTCTGGTCTTACACCCAAGCTCGTATTTTTACCACTGCCATAATTCCCAGGACCATAGTCAACGTCTACAACTGGGGATCATCCCTTCCAACTTCCAAGCTTGCCGGGTTCGGTCACCCACTCACTCGCCTCTACACTCTCGAACAGCATCCCGGATTTTCTGTAGATCTAGAATTAAAATTGGAAATAGTAAGATGAGATTTGCTGAATAAATTTCTTTTGGTTCGTCTCATGAAATTCAAATTAGAGACTAGAATTTCCGTGACAGTGTTGAAGTTCTAGATACACAATCTCGATGTATAATTTAGAGTGAAAAGTAGCAAGATTTGCATTTTATTCCGTCTGAAAACCAACGATTTTTTCAATTTTAGATAGAATTCCCAATACTCCATGTCACTTTCAAAACTTCATTTTTGTTTTATATATCCATCTTAGTTGAAATATATCAAATTTTTATATCAATATTGAGGATGCAAGCATACTTCTCCGGCCGACTTGGAGGAAATTATTATATCTGTTTAATTATTCTAGATTCTATACAATTCC
Organism: Sclerotinia sclerotiorum 1980 UF-70; assembly: GCF_000146945.2. Lineage (NCBI taxonomy): Eukaryota > Fungi > Ascomycota > Leotiomycetes > Helotiales > Sclerotiniaceae > Sclerotinia > Sclerotinia sclerotiorum. Next base: position 388,943 of record NW_001820816.1, on the reverse strand, counting down.
TTATCTCTATTTTAATAATGATAGCCAGCAGAGTTTCATAATCAGTTTAGAAGTTCAGATCTATTTATTCTCTGCCCCTGAATCTAGTAGCCTTAGTAACATTCAACTAATTACTAATATCAGCATTTGTACAAAACCCTATCTAGAACAACCAGCAACTAACGAAATCTCTAAATGAAATTTAAAGAGTCCGACTAACCAAGAATTCAACAAATTTACCTAACACAAAAGGATTTATTAATAAAGATTAATCAATAATATCTACTTGTTACGAGGTTTGCCATCTAGATCACGTGGAAGTGCTCTAGGCTCTCGAGATGGTTTATAACTAGGCGTCAAGCAGGGACTTAAAGTAATGACAATAATGCAATTCATAACTAATAGTAGAGTATACTAAATGATTGATCTTGAGCACGAAGCTCTATACAAAGGAAATCCATCTTGATTATATAGTCCTTCATGCTTCTATGATTACTGGTGATCCTTCATGATCACCAGTGATCACCTATACCGTGATCCTTAATGATCACTACTGATCATTTGTGATCACGTGCCTTGGTAGTTGTGTAGCCCGTCGTAACACTACTGACCTAAATATAAAATTATCAATAAATCATCCTAGTTATATTTTCAAATATAATTTTGAATAATAATAAAGCTTTGTAAGATTATCTAATTATTTCATCTCTACAATTCAAAATAAAAATATATTTGTACGATGATCTTTTACGAACTATATGTGACGGAAAAGTCGTAAACGGAGTCAATTCAATTACTTAGAATCTAAAACTAAAGAATTAAGAAGATTCTAAGTAAGAAGGTCTTTATATACAGGGCTAGTGCACGTGAGCCACTAGTGGGATAACAACCGTCACGTAACACTATAAATAAAAATTAGTTATAAACCTATTTATTTTAATTTAAAAAACTAAAAATTGAATATCTACCCTTGATAAATTAGATTAAAAAAGCAAAATTAATTCTATTGTTAAAAGGAATAGAAGTTACCGGTACTAATCACGTGTCGTGATTAGTAATACGGTTACCTAAACAGGCTAGATTAGACGAACCATAAGCAGGCATATTGGTCCCCTCCGAGGATACCAAGAGGAGATCTTAATATGCCTACAGACGTAGTAATATAGTCAATATAGAGGCCTCTTCCACCCAATCTTTTAATATCTATTATATTTAAACTTTCATTAATAATCTCGTATTTCATTTTTATAAACATCCAAAATTATTTTCTATAATTCTTTCAACAAAATCTTTTATTACAAGTTTCTGTTAAAGTGAATGGTTCCTGCGTAGCACGTGCACAGGGCACTAGTCCTGTTAGGACTAGATTGAGAAGCTCTCTTACAGAGAGCTTCGCACTTCCGTAGAACTTAGAAGAGAGATTAACCTACTAGATTGTTACGCCGGGTAACAAGAAGACGCTCACATGCTACCAATATCATGTGACTGACTCAGTGAGGATCAGCAAGCTCAGTACTGAGCCATACTGTGTTACGAGGTTTGCCGTCTAGATCACGTGGAAGTGCTCTAGGCTCTCGAGGTGGTTTATAACTAGGCGTCAAGCAGGGACTTAAAGTAATGACAATAATGCAATTCGTAACTAATAGTAGAGTATACTAAATGATTGATTTTGAGCACGAAGCTCTACAATAAGGAAACTCTTTCCAGTTATATAGACCTTCGTACTATGCATCCCATTGCCCTTTATTGTCCCATCAAGGTGGGAATATTTCCCACCATAGTGGGATTCCTAGGCTCGGTGGGAATCCTTGATCACGTGCTTTCGATCAGATTCGATGTCTATGCTTGCTTAGGGTGGGGAGCCATATAAGTCAATTGCCATATAGTTTTGTATGTGAATCTACTTGCTTTTCCACGTGGTCCAAGCTCGTATGGACAGATCAGCTGTTACTTCGTAACATGATACTACTTGCATACTACTATTATAGTATGTGTTGATTCTTGATTATCATTAAGAACTATGTAGAGAAGGGACTATTTATATTGAAGAGGTAGGGGCTAAAGCACGCTTGTTGTACGGCCTCCTTTCTGTACGGTAATCACATGATGTACCGACAAAAATACTTTGAAAATTAATATATAAACAATTATTTATTAATACCAAAGCATTTACAAAGTTATAGCGATTTAATTTCTATTTTGAAATGATTTATCCCGAAAAGATATTTAAAGAAAAGAACTGCATGAGATGGAAGTAAAATCATGAAGTAATTAGAGGTTTTTGTTTGTTATATCTTGAGACACCTGATCCGTTCAATCATGAATGCAAAGATGGGAGTGTATAGCAAAAGTGTCACTTGGCTAAAGATTATATATATCAGAGTAGGTTTATCTGTCTAATCCAGATATCCCTAAACACCATTCGCAGCCGTGGATTCAATCAAACTCAGCTAGTCTTATCCTAATCCTCAAACCTCATAGCGAATATCATTCATCACGCTCCGCCTTTCCAATCTCAGGCACTAATAATATCAGAAGGATCAAGTACAACCTTCCTCATTCTCTCAAAAACATCTAGCCCCAAACCTCCAAAACCATAAATACTTAAAAAAAACCCTAGATCCAGACTCCCAACCCGCTACATCAATCACCCAGAAAAAGCACTTACTTCAAATCAGTCAAGTCCACTCCCACAAATCGTCCATCATTAATTACTCGTATACTCACATTGTAAGATTAGATTGTAGGATTATGCTTCTTGTACTTCAAGAAGCATGTTTAGATTGTAATTAGAACTAGCTCTTTAGAAGAGCTCTATTATGAAACAACTTTGACCAATCGACGAGGAGAGACGGCGAGCAGGGGGAAAATTCATGAATTGATATGATAACTGTTTCGAAAAGCGAAGGAATGCGTTTTTTTACGTGGTATTGAGAAGAGCAGGGGTTATTTGAATCAAGGAAAAAAGGACAATATATCATTAAGGAAAAAGTATGGATGATTGCAAGGAAGTTATAACCATAGTGCATTCAAGCAGCGGGAAAGAATTAACTGTGAGGTTATACGTAGTAATATTTTGATTTCTATCCTTGATGCATTTGAAGAATATCATATCTAACACATTTAGTACTCTAAAAACCAAAACCTCTTTCCTCGCTACCGTCAATGACGTTAACTTGGTCGTTAATCATGCTATTTTCTTACATCTGACCTAGTCGTACTACGCAGAGATGCCATTACTAAAAGCCTCCCAGGCATCTTTCTTCCAAGGTGCAACCATGATACCCCTTTGAGCATCGCCAACCTTTCCTGTTCCCGCATACGCGGTAGTCAAATCTGTAGCAGCTAGCGTTCCACGCGGAGGTACAGATTTTTTAGCCGTCAATACTGCCATCTCGGCGGCCTCTTGATCACTAAAATGGTTGGCCAATCTCGACCAACCATGCATTGATTCTGGATGAAGAACTACATCTTTCTGTATCTCAGCTATGACCTTGAGCTCCGAATCCTTCTCGGCAAATGCAGCGATGGAACGAAGAACTTCCCCAACACGAGCTTGTTCTGCATCCGTGATATTTCTATTGGTGCGAAGAGTTTGTAATTCTGCAGTTACTGCTTCGATACCTTCAGTATCAGAATTAAATAGAGCTATAATTCCAAGAAGAATTACAGATTGTACGTGGTCAGGATGAGATTCCACGCACTCAAAGAGAAGATCCTGTGCTTTAGAACGAGACGATTCGGTGCCATGAGCCCATAAAACCTGAGCAAGGACGCATACTGCATCAGGATTTCCTTTGGATTCTTTGAGAGCAGGCTCAAAGTATTCAAGAGCTGTATCTAAGTTATTTAAGTAGTATTGTGCTAAGCCAACGGTAAGATGAGCTGATAGTCTGCATTTTTGACGAGCTTCTACAGAAAGCTCATTGCCGCTATCTTCATTGCAGAGCTGTAAGGCGAGGTCTCCACTTTCGACGGCTTCTTCATACTCATGATTTGCCAACTGAGATCGGGCGAGATCTGCTTTCGCCAAAGCGAATCGAGATAGTGATTCTGGTGATTCCGTGACTTCGTAATCAGCTTCAGCTGCTCCACAAATTGAGCTCAAGGTTGTTACAGCAGAACAAATATCATTTGCACGCTCGGAGAAAAGTGATGAAAGGTGCTTCGAGACAAGATCAGTTGGTGCCATCGATTGTACTTGAATCAACGCAAACAGTGGTTTCACCAAATCCGATGCATTAGAAGCATTCTTGGAAGCTAAGATCTGATCAAAAGTGGATTGTGAGTACTGTCGATGCGTGATCAAAGAAGATGAGCCAGAGATTTCCATAGCATGGGTAAAAAGAAGATTGGACTCTTTCTCATCGCCCATCATTAGCGCGAGAAGGCCCTGTCCAATCCAAGCATGTGAGTAGTCTGGATCGGTCGATTGAGCTCTTGCGAAAGCATCGTTAGCAAGCTGATAATCATTCTGTAGGAGATATAGTGTTCCTAAGTTGGTCCATGCCTGAGCACTTCTCTCGTTCAAGTAAAGACTTCGAACAAAAGAATGTTGTGCAACCTTCGGGTTCAAGTTGCTGGTGACAATGCCCAACGCGTTCCAAAATTCTGAGTTGCCTGCTTCTAGTTCAATAGCTCTTTTGAAACATCTCACTGCTGCTTTCTGGTATCTGGTAGATTTCTTCTTTAAACTAGGAGACAGGCAGACATGAGCACGATGCTCAATCCAACCAAGGTTGTAATAAGCGACTGCTTGAGCGTGCGTATCGTGAGATGAAACATGAATAGCTCGCTTGTGGGCTAGGATTGCTGCATGAAGACATCGAGTTCGGTACAATCCGTCTTCTTCATCGGCAGGATATAGGCCCTTAGCAAAAACGACATCCACGGAAACTCCATCGACGTCTCCAAAAATATCATAAGTAGCGGTCCATTGTTCGAGTAGTTTCCTAACATTTGCATCAGGGAACTCGTTGACACGGCTCCAAACCCAAGAGTAGACAGCGCAAGCGTCGCCTACAGCTCTCCAGAGATTGAAAGCATCGGTTTTACTCTCTAGAATTTCACTAGCAATCTCAATAGCTTCAGCTGCACGTTGGGTAGCTTGTCCAAAAAGCCCCTTTTCTATACTATCCCAAGCACTATCAACTAAAGTCTGAATCAACGCAATGGAAACCCCAAATTCCGCTTGACGGCCTTGAAGTACAGCTTTATAGCCCTCAATGGCATCATCAAAGTCTCCTAGCTCACGTTTTACATTTGCGAGCATATGCTTCGCAAACCAAGTCTCACCATTCTGTGTTTGTTCGATTTCACTTTCGAATTGTTCGGCATGATGAAAAGCTTTTGTTGCAGCAACATAGCGCCCAGAATTGTGATAACTTTCGCCAAGACCGACCCATGAATGATAATCAGAAGGTGTGATGCGAAGTGCGGATTGAAAAGAAACAATGCTCTTCGAGTAGTCCTGTCTATTCAACTCCGCAGTTCCTAGAGCGGCAAATGGCCAACTGATACCCTTTTTCTTCGAGCCAGGTGCTGGTCTGACCTTGCCTGAATTGATAACTCGTTGAGCGACTGACTCGACCAACTCCCACTCGCCCTGGCCGGCGAATATCCTAGCCAGGCGTTCGGCGGCTTCCACTTCCGAGGGTGAGAGCTCAAAGGCTTTTTGGAAACACTTTCGAGATCTCTTCTTATCATTCAAATAGTCTGCATAAAATATACCGAGACTGGTATATGCAGGAGCAAAATTGAGGTTGCTTTTCAACGATGCGAGAAAATATGAGTAAGCACCTTTCCTATCCTTGCGTGCAGATTTCGATGTATCTATATTCCAAAGGCAGACACCCACACGGTATTGCGTTTGGGCCAGTAAGTCTCGAGATTTTAAATCTTTAGCTTCGATTTGCGGTAAGCACTCTTCCAGCTCTTCACGTCCACGGATATAATCGCCATTAATAGCCTTCACCCACGCGGCTTCGGCCTTCACTCGAACATTCGCAGGGTCTCGTTGTAATGCACGTCCAAGGAAGTCAATAGCAGCAGGGAAGTCGTCTTCCTCCTCATAAATCAAACCAATTCCAATGAGAGCAGGAGTTGAGAACGGATTTTCCTTTAGCAGTCCATCAAATAAAGCTTTTGCTTCTGGGTGATTCTTGGGTGACTGATAAAATACGAGAGCAGTACCTAACAAGACATCAAAAGATTGGGATGCGTTTTTAAATTTTAAACCAATTTTGTTTGATTCTTCCACTGCAAGCCGCTTTGCGTTTCGTGTAAGTTCCACAACACTTTCATGTTCATCTAGAAATTGATAGTACTCTCCCATGAGACGGTGTGCCAATATTGATGTAAGTGAGTCCGACATGCCCTCTGACATGATCAACAGGCGATCTGCTGCAAGCATCGAGAAGTCATCCAATGTCACTCCTCCCCCATCGTCTTCATCGGAACTACTTTCATCACGATCTTCTTTATTTGGTACAAGAGCTGGAGTGCGTGGTGGAGGCGGGAATGGCGAAATCTCACTGGAGATGAATCCTCGTAGAACTTGAGCAAGTCCACTTGTAGGGAAGAAATCTATGTATTCTCGCAGAATATTAACATCCAAGCTTTGGACATTTTCGGGGTCCTGCCACTCAATAGCAATATCCCAGGCCAACTTGTACGGATGTTTAATTATTACCATATCCGTTGCCAGCTTGAATACCTTTGCGCGTTTCTCCGTTTTTGCATCTCCCGGCGGAAGAATAACCAGGGCCTCTAGACATCTCTGGACGAGTTTTTCTTCGTATTGCCGACGAATCTCATCATCAGTCGTCCAGTCTATGATCTTGTTGTAGATTTCCTCCAAATCACTATCTCTTAAAACTTCCCGTTTGACTTCGACAGTCACTTGACTAATTTTGGCACCCAACCTCGTTCGTCTTTCTCCGATTTCCTTGTTTATGCGCTCTTTCTCTTCAAATTCTGTAATCTGAGCTATAATTTGATAGGTATGTGAAGGATGAGGAACACGACCCTCCAGATATGCATATATTGGGCTGTCAGGTAGAATGATCTCCATGGATTTTCTATGTTGCAAGCGGGTTCCTTGATTTTTGGCAAAGGCGAGAAACTTGTCAATGACATCTTGACATTTGTATTTGTCGTCGTGAGCTTGATAGATTTGAGCTAAATGCAAAGCTGCGACTTGATATTGTCCAACTTTGGAACCGCCTTGCTTCTCGTATAACTGGATAAGACCTTGCCATGCTTGCGGCTCCCCTTCTCTGATTTTGGTTGCAGCTTCGTAAGCTTCTTCAGCTTCTGTGAATTTCGACGATTTACTGTAGGCATACCCTAAGAAGATATTTCTGCAGAAGGTCAGATGTCGCACTGAGAATAATACAAATACTTGATAATGGTGCGGTGGTTAACTTACGCCTGGTAACTATTTGGGTCCGAATTGAGAAGATTCCGAGCTTGTTGAACAGCTTCATCATACTTTTGAGATTGAACTGCAGCATTTATAGCTTTCAGCGCAGCTTTGGTTCCTGACATTTTGCAATATCAAGTAATTCATTCAGCATAATTGACCCAACGAAATAGACTTGATTTATGTTAAAGAGTGTTGAAAGATCAAGCAATGAGTTCTGGAGCACACCTGCAGAAATACTAGGTATGAGTACATCATACAATTTTGGTACAGCCTTGTCCATTTTAGTGTGGGGTTGAAATAGGTACGGAGTGTGTAGCCCATCCGGCTCGGATCATCTTGCTTTTAATCGGGAAAAGATTAGCAGGGTCTGCTCATTGGATGTGTTTTACCCCTGTCATAATCAGACATCTGACTACATCGTCATTGATGCCCCGATAACAATACCTACTGATACAATGGTAGGTATTTAGATAAAAATCTTATACATGAATACATGAAGTTTCACTAGTTACTTTTTATTCCTATCAAATTACTCGTAATCATTCCTATAAATTATATCTTATATTGCAGATGGAACAACGAATATAAAATCATTGCAAATTGAGGCTGAGTGCTAAACAGAACTTACCTAGCCAAGGTTGACTAAAATCAACCAACCTCGGAAGTCTTCAAGCGTTGTCTGCCAGATTATACTTCCTCTCCTGGGACAGTAAATATTCTCGAAATCTACTTTCAAATACTCCTCAAAGTACCCGTTGTACGATGTCCCCACTACGACTCACAATCGAAAATGGCCGTTTCCGGGATTCTCATGGCCGTGAAATTACTCTTCGTGGAATAAATCTGGCTGGTGACGCCAAGTATCCCAGCAAGCCTAGTCAGCCTTCGCATATCCTCGAGGACTTTTATAATGGAGATCATGTCGACTTCCATTCGCGCCCATTTCCCCAGGAAGACGCACATCTTCATTTCTCGCGCTTAAAGCGTTGGGGTTACAATACAATACGATATGTTTTCACATGGGAGGCAATAGAATCAGCAGGACCCGGCATATATGACGAAGAATGGATTCAGCATACCATTGAGATTCTGCGGTTAGCAAAAGGTTATGGCTTCTATATTTTCATGGACCCTCATCAGGACGTCGTAAGTTTGAATCCTTCCAAGGAAATCTTATAAGACTAATAAAGTAGTGGTCAAGGTTTTCTGGCGGATCAGGCGCTCCAATGTGGACTCTCTATGCTTGCGGGCTTGATCCTGAAAAGTTCGCGGTAACAGAAGCGGCAGTCGTGCACAATACATATCCGGATCCTGAGAACTTCCCTAAAATGATTTGGTCTACAAATTATACTCGCTTGGCTTGTCAGACAATATTTACATTCTTCTTCGCGGGTCGGGACTTTGCGCCGAAATGTATCATTGATGGTAAGAACATCCAGGACTACCTTCAAGATCACTTCGTAAATGCTTGCGCACATCTTGCAAGACGAATACATGAAGCAGGAGATCTCGAGAATGAAGTGGTAATTGGCTGGGAAAGTATGAATGAGCCTAACCGGGGGCTTGTGGGCTGGGCAGATATTTCTACCATACCAAGCGAGCAGAAATTACAGAAAGGAACATCCCCAACTGCATTTCAAGCCATGTTGACTGGATCTGGAAGAGCATGCGAAATAAGTACTTGGGATTTCGGAGGGATGGGACCATATAAGTCTGGTCAGGTTCTTGTTGATCCCCAAGGAGAGACAGCATGGTTACCATCAGACTACGATGAGTCGAGATATAGTTACAAGCGAGACCCTGGTTGGAAGCTCGGAGAGTGTATCTGGGCTCAGCATGGCGTATGGGATCCATCAATAGATAGTCTATTGAAGAAGGATTATTTTAAGAAGAATCCCAGAACAAAGAAAGACATCAGCTATGAAGAGTTCACAAACTCATATTATATGGATTACTACAGAAAACACCGAGACGCTATCAGAGCTCATCACAAGGACTCAATTTTATTTTGTCAGCCACCGGTGTTGGAAATACCTCCATCAATCAAGGGTACTAAAGATGACGATCCTCTCATGGTCTATGCGCCTCATTACTATGATGGAGTCACTCTTATGACCAAAAAGTGGAATCGTTTCTGGAATGTTGATGTCTTTGGCATCTTGCGAGGCCGATATCTCAGTCCTGCATTTGCTATAAAGCTAGGAGAGACAGCAATCAGGAATTGTTTCCGAGATCAACTTGCAGCTATAAAGAAAGAGGGTGAAGACTATATGGGGAATCATCCATGTGTTTTGACAGAATTTGGTATTCCTTATGACATGGATGATAAATATGCTTACAAAACTGGTGATTATTCTAGTCAATCAGGGGCCATGGATGCAAATCACTTTGCCGTAGAAGGAAGTGCCATGGCAGGATATACTCTTTGGCTCTATATGTGCGAGGCAAGTGACTAAGGTTCTCTCAACTTGATTTCTCCTAATGATTTTTAGAACAAACATTCCCTCGGCGATCAATGGAATGGCGAGGATCTTTCCATTTTTTCCCTTGATGATTTACCACTACCACTCGAAGCCAACCCTCCAACGCCCAGCGAATCAAGCTCATCTCTGGTGGACCACGAAGCTGGACCCAATACTAAAAAACAAAACTCAGACGAGTCCACAGTAAATCCAGGTAATTTAAAAGCCGCATTAAGAACCCCCTCAATTTCATCGAAGCAAACTGATAGCCCTCCTGAACTCACCAATTCCCCTGGTTACCGAGCCGCCGAAGCCTACGTTCGTCCATCCCCCATTGCAACCGTTGGCAAGATTCTCAATTACGGATTCGATCTTCGAAGCTGTATCTTCACATTCCGACTCCACGCCGGCGAAGCAGCATCCGAAGAGGCACCAACGGAAATCTCTCTCCCCGAATTCCATTTCCCGAAGGATAAATGTGAGGTGGAAGTTAGTGCGGGGAAATGGACAATTAGTACGGATGACGAGGATGGTGGGATGATTCAGAGACTTAGATGGTGGCATGGGGAGGGTGAACAATCTATTAAAATCACCGGGGTCATGAGACGACAGAATGTGAAGCTGGGGAAACCAGAAGAAGAAGGTTATTATGAACAGTGTCAGCAGACAAAGAGTTGTCAGTTGATGTGATAAATTATTGGTATAGACGAAGATTACATGTGGGCTTTTTGAGCATTGTTGGGCGTCTGGGGTGGAAAGGACGAAAGGTGAGGAATTGATAGGTTGGATGAGCAATGAATTGTATTAAGGATTGAAGACCCGTATATATTATTAGTCCTATAACATTGGTATTAAGATTATACATGAATTCACACAAACATGATAGAGACTTGATTGATCTTCAATTCATTTTAGAGTTTAAGGCTTTTGTTGTGTAAAGTAGTACTCGTATATAGAAAGAAATAGTTTTGATAATTATAAATAAAAGTCTTACAGAATTATATAACGAATATCTATAGTGGTCTAGAAGATCACGGGTGGTTATATATCTACCAGGCCAAATATAAAGAGTGAAATTGATTGTAATCTTATTTAAATATTATATAAAGAGTATTATAATAATCTATACTCTTCAGCAAAGAAGAAGAAGAAAGAAACAAAAGTATCCTCAAATCCAAACACATCCATAATAGTCCCTTGACGTGCAGAGAAAATCCATCTATCTGATGAGACTTTTTCCTTTTTGAAATATGTAAGGTTAAGACTTAAAATAATATAATATAATTGCAGATGGATATGGATATAGATGAGAGAAGCTAGATGATATTAAAATTAGTATTAACAATCCTGGAAGTAACACATAATAGGTGAGAGATTTTAACTCGAAGATGTAATCGATAGAAAAGAAGGAGAATAGAAGCTTCACACCCACATCCACATCCACATCTAGGATACTGGCTGCGGGTGAGAGAGAAGATGTTTATTCGAGAGGAACTACTAGGTACCTAGTATGTGATAATGATATTTAATGAGATTTTTAAATTCAATTTCGATATCAAGTTTGAGGAGGTATTAAAGGGAGTGGGAAAGTATAATATTATTAGGTAGGTAGGTAGGTAATTATAGAATAGGAAAAAAATGCAAGTACGACAGAATATTCGATGATTTCGTCACGGTCTACTCTGGTATCTAATCTTACGTGGTGCACTCACTTATTATGATATCTTTGTGGAAGATTAATTGGTGTTGGATTACTAGGTTTTTGTTTTGATGTGTTTTGATATGTTTTGATGGAGGTTAGATGGATAGGTAGGTAGGTGGATGGATGGATGGATATATTGATATTATTATGACACTATTAAGAATATGACGATGTATGTAAGAGTCACGACTGCAAGATGAGAATTTACTAACCTTGGATTTTCGAACTTTATTTATGTTGTGAGTGAGTGTGCATTATGAAAATATGTAGAAGTGACTCAATATTAACAGTTTGTGTGTGGACGAGTATCTAGTCAAGCATTCATTTTCAAGATTTCTCTTCCTGAAGCTAGAAAGTAGTAAATCTTACTAGTTAGTGTAACTTAACTTCGGAGCTCATTACCTAATACGTACAAAATCGATTCTTTTGGGTATAGTATAGGAATGAAAAAGAAAAAGAGAGACAAGAAAATAGATGTGAAACTTGACAGTGGAGGATTGGGGTCGGATGCTGGGAGGAAGATGTTCCGTGTTTCGTCTGTTCAAATATCAAACGGGGTGGCTTTGCGGGAGGAATGTTTATTGGTTGGGTAGGACCAAGTGTAGGTTAGTGGGTGTTATTTGAGTTTCTTGATTTGGTGGTATGGGATTTTAGAGGTGAGTATTGTGATGGATAGGATGGTTAGAGGAGGAGGTCAAAACGTTGAGTTGGGGATTGGGTGTCCGTGGAAGTTTATGTTGATGGAGGGCTTTGGTGAGGTTCTTTGATCTGATGATTTGCGGTATTGTGTTCAGAGGATTCTTGTATTTCTTTGGTGGTAATGGCGGTTGTGCTGGTATGTTATGTGGTCGGGCATGGAGATGAGATGTTAGGTATGTGAAGGAAGTAGAAATGCGGTAGTAGTAGGATGAAGTCAAGTTGTCGATCCGGTCACGGACCACATGGATAGAAGGATCGGGATCCATCCTCGTGGTTGTTTTAGGGCTGGATCCCAATTGATGGGTACTATTAATTTATATGAGATGGCTGTGTTTTGAGTTTTAGCTGGTAGAGAACACTTTCAAAAGGAACTGAGGGGGTAGAATGAAACAATAGATACCTAGTATGTGTACCTGAGTCCTTTCTATAATAATAATAAGCCCATTATCAAGAAAGGTCTTAAAGCTCGCACGAATGCCAAGTCAAGGTGGGTAGAACGTACATAATGCATGCGATGGAGTATAAGAAATTGGCTATGATAGAACGCATGTCATAGTACTTCTGCTGAACGTACAGAGTATATCGGATGAGTGTTTTGAGTAGGTAGGCATAAAGTAAAGATTTAAGATAGCATCCCCATTAAAAGTGGTTGATTGGTTCATGCAGAGTGGTTTGAATGTAAGATCTTGCCGTTTCCCTGTCCTGTGCCGTGTGAAACAGGCGCATAAGCGAATGAAATTTTCAACTTATGGTACAATTGTTAGGTACCTTGGTAGTATTAATTTATTAATTTATTTGTTATCCAGTGGTCTGCACGATATTGCTTCGAGAGATCGATTTGGTCTCAAATTTTGGTGTGACGGGGATTGGATATCAAGGTAGGGCGCTTAGAGGGGATATTACACTCGAAAGAATATAAAATTGGTGGGGTCCTTTTCTATGAGAACCTGTTGCTTCGTTTTCAATGGTTGAATAGGTAGGAAGGAAAGGAAATGTATACTTTGGTAGTTTGGTACATGAGATATTATTCCTTTCATCTTGATACTGGTAGGAATACATAACCACCAGCTGTTAGAGAAATGGGTGCATATCTACTCTGTATCTAACCAGTATTTTCTATTTCTATCTTATAATACCTAGTAGATACTGCTCATATTCCACTGTTTCCCGTCCAGCATCTGAATGCTTCTACCTCCGTTTTAGATTTTCTCCAATGTCCCTGAAATTTTAACTCTCCATTTGACCTTGACTTTGACCTTGATCTACTTACTAGAAAGTGCAGTCAGTGGGAAATAAAGTAGGGGTTATCCATCCCATCCACATAACCTTAACCACTCCACTTAAAGTAAGCTTCCAAGTTCCAATCAGCATCACGATCCCCCTCACTCAAAACCACCCACACACTTTACCCGTGCTTTACCTTTCAACAACAACCACTCGGGCACCATCCATTCATTACTTCTCCCAAAATCCATCAAGACTAATAACATTTGGAAAGAGACAGATAATTCCCAGTTTCTTGTCCTCTCTTACTTTCCAACTTCTCATCTGAACATTTACTCTCCGCCATATAACTTTCTCGCAAATTCAGAGTTCTGATCAAAAGTAAATATTGGAAAAGAAACCTCATCCTTGTAGCGGGGCAATTTGAACGAACGAACGTCTTGGTCTGGAACACATATTCGAAAGATTACAGGTACAACATATTTCCTTTTCAGCAATTAAATACATCGGATGAGTTGTTTTTGATCTTCATATTCCATTTGCGCATCTGTTGGAAGAAATCTCATATCATCCTGGAAGCTTTTCAAACTTTGAGGTTGGTCTCTAAAGGAGAAGGATTTGTGAGAGAGGGACACAAGCAATAGAAGAACAAGAAATGCTGATCATGTTCCTCGACAATACAGATAAACCTCGACCTAACCACACTTGACGACTTTCGTCACTACTAGATATCTCAGCTGGTTATATTTCGGTAATTACGACTCTGTTGGACTGATATCGAAGCTGCGACAAGCTCAAGATACTCTTTATCTATACAACAGGACCGAGCGCAAAAAGGTGCAGTGTGTGCAGTGTTTCGGAGAACAACATTCACAACTCACATTCACGAACTATTAATCACTCTATCAAATCAACGACTTTGTGGGTTTTGTACACATTTAGCCTTTAAGAGAAATTCATACGAGGGAAAAGAAATTCTTGCGGCTGAAAGAATATTTGAAGACAAGGTTGAAAAGAGTGCGAATCAGTCAATCAATACTTTGCTTTGACATCGCTTGGAACATCCGCAACTAACGACAACAAAGAAAAGTTTCCGAGCTTCTGCACTTTTATTTACAATAAAATAGTATCCCTTCGACTTAAGCTCTTACTTTTTATTATTGTAATCATTCAGCAAAGCTGTTCATTAGCTGTTTATAACTGGTAGACAAGTCTCCAGTTCTTCATCTCGCAGTATACGATCTTTTTACTTCAGATACCTACCCATTAACATACCATGGCAAGTCGTGCGCCTAATCCCTCTTCGGGATCACGAAAGATCTCCTTTAATGTCAGCGAACAATATGATATTCAGGATGTTGTAGGAGAGGGAGCTTATGGTGTTGTTTGGTATGCTACCCCACCTTGTTACTCGTACAATCTTCACATTGTCCGATTCGAGGTAGAGCAAGGGAACTTGCAGAACATGAAGGGATGCTAACTCGATTTCTGTTCATAGTTCAGCTTTGCACAAGCCTTCAGGGCAAAAGGTCGCTATCAAGAAGATCACTCCATTTGATCATTCGATGTTCTGTCTGCGAACACTACGTGAGATGAAGTTACTTCGGTACTTCAATCATGAGAACATCATCTCCATTCTCGATATTCAAAAGCCTAGAAATTACGAGTCCTTCACCGAAGTTTATCTCATTCAAGTATGTAAATGGGTGATATTGGCTAGCAGAAAAACAACGAGCTAAGATAAAACAGGAACTCATGGAAACCGATATGCATCGTGTAATTCGTACTCAAGATCTATCCGATGATCATTGCCAGTACTTCATCTATCAAACTCTCCGAGCCTTGAAAGCTATGCATTCAGCAAACGTTTTACACAGAGATTTGAAACCATCCAATCTGTTACTTAATGCCAACTGCGATTTGAAGGTCTGCGATTTTGGTCTTGCTAGATCCGCTGCGTCCCAAGAAGATAACTCTGGTTTCATGACCGAATATGTTGCGACCAGATGGTACCGTGCCCCAGAAATTATGTTGACGTTCAAAGAGTATACCAAGGCCATTGATGTATGGTCTGTTGGGTGTATCTTGGCCGAGATGTTAAGCGGAAAGCCCCTATTCCCTGGAAAGGATTGTAAGTGAGATCTGTGTAGGAGTAATGTGCCTTGCTAATAATCTATAGATCACCACCAACTCACACTCATTCTTGATGTTCTTGGTACTCCTACCATGGAAGATTACTACGGCATCAAATCTCGTCGTGCAAGAGAATATATCCGATCGTTGCCATTCAAGAAGAAGGTCCCATTCAAGACCATGTTCCCAAAAACCTCAGATCTCGCTCTGGATCTCCTCGAGAAACTTCTCGCATTTAATCCTGTCAAGAGAATTACTGTCGAGGAAGCACTGAAACATCCATATCTTGAACCATACCATGACCCAGAGGATGAACCTACCGCCAACCCTATCCCGGAAGAATTCTTTGATTTCGATAAAAACAAGGACAACCTCACCAAGGAACAACTCAAACAATTGATCTACGAGGAGATCATGCGATAGACTTTGCTTTTCACTTTTTAATTCGCTTCGAATATCCTTTATCGCATTATTTGGAAAACTTAAATGTTCAAAATATTGATTATTCTGGTCCTAGAAAGTGTTTGTAGCATACATGGATTTTCAAAGATTTGAGGTGTATGTGGAAATTTGCTATTCTGGACCGGCATTATCTCGCCTCGGTTGGCGAAGCAATTTTCACTTGATTTCGTAGCCTTGAAAGAAAGCATTGAAATAACCAGCGTCTCACGAGGATGGTGTGAGATGAGATGGGTACAGAACTTGCATATGAGTTGGATAATATATAAATGATAAGAGAAAGGAGATAGTCGGGAAGCATTTTTCATAATTTACTTGCAGGATTCAGATGGGATGGAAATAGTCGGAGCGATCTCATTCGAGATGATTTGCAGGCTGAGATGGGATGGAAATTATGATAGCATGAGATCATGTTACGTACAGCTTTTCTTTTTATTTCAATTATTAAGTTTTTATTTTACTAAGCTAAGGTTTATACATGATGTGTTTGCGTAGTATTGTTTCTCCATGTGAATGAGTAGGTATTTTTGCGCTTCTCTCTACTTCCTTGCTTTTTTGAAGAGGCTAGGTAGACGGTAAGAGTTCATGCTTGTTTCTCATAAGTGTATTGTGTTTCCCCTCCTTCCCTAAGTATATGGCATATTCCCTCTTCTCAAATATCGTCCAGTGACAGCTGAAGATTATTGAATACTTTGATTACATCCAAACTCATCAGATGTGATCTACGAGCTTTCGAGACCGTACTTTTCTAAATTAAGTTTCGTCGGCGGGATTGAGATCGATACTTGGTGTTTATGCGATGATACGAGGATACAAGGACGCGAGGGTATAATAGTTTCCGGATTGGAAGCGAGAACATCCGTGAACAAAGCCCATACATTAAAAAAACCTATCAACCACCCCCACCCCATTCAATCCTCCCTCAAGCACCCCCCTTCATCCTCTCATCCTCTCCACCTCCCCCCTAACCCTCTCCTCCCACCCCTCCCTCCACTCCCTATCCAAACCCTCTATCCTCCCCCCCAACACCACACACGTCTCCCCCTCTATACACACCATACCCCTACAAACCCTCGTTCCAGGCAATAACATCATCTTACAGCCCATCTGCATACACGGGGGCAGAGCAATTTTCTGCACCGAACCCGGATGCGCATTACATGTTTCCGATGTCGTAAATGCATATACATGTACTCCTTTGTGGTCTTGAAGGAGGAGTTTGAAGGGTCCTTTTGTTTCTGTTTCTGCTGTAGCTGTAACAGGTCGATTTCGAACTTGCGCCGTGGAGGATAAACTCCCTACATCTCGCGCATCCAACCCTACTTCAGAATCATCCTCATCCACAACCCTAATAACCTCCCTCCCCCTCCTCCTCTCACCCATTCGTTCCCCCACCAAATTCCCTAGTAATTCCCCCCTCGAAATACCTATATCGATAATATCCAACACCTGCACTGGAATCTGTATATGAAGGATACGTTCGCGTATAAGAGGATTATTGATATCGGTAGGAAAAGAATGAGTAGAGGGATCGAGGAGATTTGGGACAGTGAGAGAGGAGGAAAGGAGTCGGTGTTTGGTTGTCGCGATGAGGGCGGGGAGGGGAGGGGGACGTTGGGAGGGGGGAGAAATGATTGGGTGGAGGAAGTGGAAGCTGGGGGTGGGGAGGTGTTGGATTTTCAGGGTGCTGAGGAGGAGCGGGGGGATGGGGATGGGGAGGGGAGGTGTGGTTGTCATGGTGTGGTTTGTATGGCTTGGATGGTTTGGTTGGAGTAGGGATTGTGAGATTAGATTAGTTGGATTAGAGATGAATTAGTGCGGAATTTTTGAGGATGGATGAAAGATTGTTGAATTAATTATGCGAGACATGTCGTGGGAGATTAGCAGCAGTGATGTCGCGGTGATTAAGTGAAATTTATTTGGATATTGTATTGATTTGACAGAGTGACGCAAAGGCAGCCTTGTTTGTATTTTTAAGTTGTTTACAATCAGCCTCGTAGCCTCAGCCTTTCTGAGCTCGGACCATCGGATGTAGGCTACCAAATCAATCAGCCAACCTCGTGACGTCTTTCCGAAGTAGAAGTACACTAAAGCTCACCAGGAGATGTAAGTCTTACCTTACTCCCGTTGATCTTTGTAAATTGATTGAATCTTCACTGCTGTACTCACAAAACCATACTTGCAATCATATAAAACAATAAATAGATAACTCATTTTTTATTGAAACATTTGAACGAGGAACCGACTCCACTAATTGTATCTGCCAACGTAATCAGAAGAAGCCTTTGCGCATGAATTAATGCGTCCTCTCCATCCATATGCATAGTCAGACTCCTTTCATTGCCCCTTCCCACTTCCATCATACTTTTCATCCATACTCTCCCTCCATCATCCATTCATTTATCCATACATTCAATCGCCCTCCCACCTACTTTCCCCCTTGTCCCAAACTATGATTAAGAACTAACCTTTTCCCTCATCATCCCCATCCATTGCTGGAAGCTCATTCCCTGATCCGCTCTATCCTCCACCAAAAGCGTCTGTGCCCATAACTTCAGACTTGGTTCACCATCTTCACGGACCACATACAAATGTGGTACCACGATACTACCAACACCTCTACTCCTATAATCTCTCGCTTTCTGGAAGACATTCCTGACTCTCTCACTAAAATCATTATCCAATTCCGGTAGAGTAGATTTTCCAACCTTGAGTTTCGTTCGATCAGAAACATCAAATACATCAGCGAGAAGTTGTGGGACAGCATCGCGGCCTACCCAGAGGAATTGTGTTTGGCCATCGTCGATGAGGTAGAGACCGAATGGTACGAGACGTTCCGAAGAGAGGTTCATAGGAGGCGGAAGGACAATTTGATTTGTTTCTGGGTCGGGAATACCGGCATTGTCTGGCATATCATGTAATGAGTAAAGACGTGGATAGATGTACTGCATCAAAAGTGGAAGAGGAAGTGTAGACAATTGGCAAAGAGCCGCAGATCTTAGATCCGATGGGATTTGAGCTGATTTTCGAAGTCCAACATTCTTGATAAGACCAAGGAATAGAACTGGTAATCCACGTAGGTTGGCGGGGAATTGAAGCCCGCCACCTCCCATATTTCCACCGGCAAGCTCTTTCTTGAAAGTTTGAAGAAGTTCAATCAATTTAGATTGAAGAGCTTCACGTGCAGGTTCAAGTCCACCACTCAATGCACGTTCAACAGCCTTGTGACTGAAGAAAGTAGTAATTGCGCATTGATCAGCAGATGCGTAAACATCTTGAAGGGTAGTTGTTGTAGGTAATGACAAAGTCATGACTCTAATACGACGCTCTCCATTACTTGTGGTATGCAAGACAGCAGTTTGCATGCACACAAAATTCTTCGTAAGAGATTCGTCAATTGCGACTTCAACAACATAACTTTGATCGCGGGGGAAAGCTGGGAAGGCACAGAGATCTGAACTTCGGTTGAAGAAGTTACCATAGAAAGTGCTCATTCGAAGACCGGTGGTAGCACGAACACGTAATACTGCCTCAAGACCAATCTCAGCAGATAGGTAATCACTAAACTCTGTAGCAAATTTGATGGCATCCTCACTTCTTCCAGCGTTCCATCCTGGGTAGAAATAGGTTTGTCCACCAGTGTACCTTGGAAGGTTGCTAAGAGAAGCAACATCCTGGTATTGCGATGAAAATAAGAACATATCAATAGAAACTTGGTTCTTTGAACATTCCACCGCAAAACTCTTGTAGAAGCTGTTGGCTGTTTGTAATAGACTACTCTCTTTCGAGGTACCTAATAACTTCTTATCTTCGCGCATCTCTAATTTGCCATATCCAACATTAGGTAAAGAAGCAGTGATTACAACAATCTTTCCACCAAGAGGTGAAATAAGCTTGTGACCAGCACGAAGAGCTGATCCCATACATGATCCGTTGTTTGTGTTGGATTGAAACATTTGAGGAAGAGTCATGAGGAATTTCTCAACATTCATCCTGCACTCAGACAATGGAACCAATAGCTCTTGAGGAACAGGAAGGAATGGTTCATCCAAATCACTGACAACAAGCATATTAGTTTCTCCATTTTCTTCTGTGTCTTTTGGGACTTGGAAGTAGTGCAAGCTTGAGTCCACAGCCATAAATCCAACCCGTGTTCTTCGATCCGCATTTGGTATCCTGTTAAGACTATCGAGAATAGTTCTAGCACTAGTAGCCAACAAGCCACAAGATACAGAAGCAAAGCTGACATCAAACAGGAAGAGATAGACAAGCGGTTGTGGAGGTCTGACCATGTATTCCTGTGGTGCGACAAATTCCACAACTGCATGATTAAGCTCCGGTCGTTGCCATCGATCAACACTTTGCTGTGCGGCTGCATCCCAGTCGAAAGCTTGTGGAACATCGTTTGTGAGATTACACATATTACATCTCCATCTGTGACCATGATCGAGGAATGAAACATATGGATTGATGTAAGAACGACATCTTCTACAACGTGAAATGACTTGATCTTGAACAACTGGTACTGGATCGTCGACATCGTGCAATGAAGTATATGGTTGTATAACTAATGCGAAAGGAAGTTTCGATTTCTTGAGGAGGGAATTGGTTGTAGGAACGGCATTCAAAGTCGATCTAACATATTTTGGTGGGCAATTTGCGTTTGGGGAAGGGGTAACACTTGACTATGTAAATATTAGTATAATCTATCGCAACTAGACTGTGAAAACTCACATTTGCAGGTAAAATGATCGGGGGAGGAGGTAAATCCAATTCTGCAACATTGAAAGGTTGATTGACGAGATCTGTAGCATAAAGCTGATTCAAAGCAACCTGAGCTGGAGCACCAGGACGAGCTTGAGCCGCAATAGGTTGTTGTGGTCCGCCCATGCCCATTTGTCCCATTCCCTGTGTAATGCCCGCTACACCAGGGGAAACAGGTGCACCTGGACCCGGGTATCCAGCATCAGGAGGTTGATAGCCCCCGACGCCGCTGCCATACTGCGGTTGAGCAAAACCCCCTTGAGGTGCCCCGACCATTCCACCCTGCGGAATTCCATATGCAGCTGCTGGATCTGGTTGAGCTTGATAACCGCCGTATGCAGCAGGTGCTTGTGCGGGTTGAAATTGAGCAGTGCCATGTGTTTGTCCTCCTAAAGCCGAATTTGCACCTTGTCCGAAATCATAAGCTTGTGTCGCATAGCCCCTCTTCTTCTTCTTTCCGCCATCTACTCCTGGATTTCCACCATGTGGTGGAGGAGATGTCGCCGATTGTTCAAAACCTGGTTGCGCCGGACTTTGTTGTGCATATGGATCTTGAGGAGGGTAAGCTTGGCCCGGATATCCATCTTGTGGTGCCGCCATATTTGCTATTGCTTAAATTCTCTACCGTCTTTCCGAGAGTCGTGGATGTAGTGCAAGGCGCAAAAGATTCGTAGCCGCGCTTGAAAGCTTGATTAAGTATTTTTGGGGAGATAACTCGAGTATGAAAACTGTCAAGTCAATTCCTTAGCTTAGGGATCTTGGAGAGATCTACGTAGTTTCAAGGAACACGTTGCTAAGAAAGTGTTTCCTAGGCAGATGAGATCTGAACCGATTGAGAAAACTAAGGGGTAATCTAGACGATGAAAGAGAAATGGAAAATTATAATCAAGCCACTCATGACATTGAATTGATTTTTGTATGGTATGTAATGAATTGGGTTGAAATTCCAAAGTTTGGTCTGGTCACTCGAAAATGAATCCTGGCCTTTCGGCTTTCATCATCCACATGCCCACCGCCGACCGCCCACCAAACTGCCCTCACCAAAACATTTTTGTCCCGCAGCAATCACGTGTTAGAGATGGGTACGGGCGTGGCATTGCTTGTATATTACAGTGCTCATCCAGGCTATGTTAAGCTATGACTCCCTAATTTTGGAAGGCCCAATGTGCTGCGCAAACGCAAATGGCCCTAACTCCGACTCCGTATACCAGGATAAACATCCTAGATTAATATTTATAACTCTCTTCCCTTGAAACTTATTTACTTGTTCAACATCCTCAAGATTTCTTCTAATTCTGATCTACTCCAGTAAAATTTTGGTGTGTGTGAGTGAAAGACAAAGGTTTGTCTGTTTTATACTCATAATAAATCCATTTTCTCCATTTCAAATTCAAACAACGAACAATGGCTTGGGGATCTCCATCAAAGCCCCCTCCACCCCGCTCTTCTCTAAGGTACGTAAAGTTGTGTATTTCTTTGTCTTCAACTTTGTTACATATTATCACTTCTCAACCAATCAGTCTATCTATCTTATCCTTATGTCTCCTCTCCCTCTCCCTCTCTCTCATCTCAAAAACAACTATGTAGTACCTCAAAAACCAAAAACTAATCATGTTCTCGGACAACAGCAAAGTCCTCCCTCTCCTAATCTTCCTCATTGTCCTGGGCGCATTTGCCTTTATTGGCTACCACATCTACCTCGTCACTCAACAAGTCTCTAAATCTGCTTCTGACAGAATGGCTTCCAAGAATGTTTCTTTCTCAAAAGATGGTGTCACAGTCGGAGTTAAAGAGATGAAAAATGAAAGTTACGTGGATAGAACTCAAGGACTCTTGGTTAAGGCTTGGAATTTAAGTACATGGCCGGCATATCAATCAAGGTTGGGCTGGAATAGTCCTAAGGATAATGGGAATGGGAACAGTCCAAAAGTTGAAGCTAGAAAACCGTGAGTTTCATCTTTTTCCTTTGACGCGCCGCGATGGATTGAATGGATTTTGGTGTGATTATGGCAAATCTCCTCTCATTCTCAATCTCACCCCCAATCCCAATCTTACCATTCAAGAAAATGCGCCAAGCACACTAACATCCGCTTTTCCGATTCAGATATTCGCGCTCCTCTTCCAGCAGATAAATTTAATTCAACTGCGCGCAAATTTCGCTGATGTCCCGATCTATTTCTTCACATTTGTATTACCATACTCGTTTTCAAATCTTCATTACAGATCTTCTCCTGAACTAAACCAGGGAGTATCATCTGAAGTTACAGCCAAAATCGCTTAGCTGCGCAGAAAATGGGATCTGGGGAATGGATTGATGGGCGTTCATCGATATTTTGTATTACGGTACCTTTGAGTTATGGTTTCCAGACTTAAAGGGATAACCACCTGAATTACGAATACAGGAAACGATACTTTTATCTGCGCAGGACATTGGATCTAGGGGAGTGGGATTACGCAGATGGATGAGGCGTTTATTGATCAAAGAATTTTCATTTTCATTTCATTCATATACCCACCTGTTGGTATATTTTATCATCTCCAATTACTTTCATCAGCCCATGATATTGGGTATAAAGCCTCATAAGTCTTCTGTGAGGACTAGGCTCCTTATTTTCTATTCTAGCTTATGAAGTTTCATGAATGAATTCTCATGTAGACTTACGGATATATGACAATGCTAAACTGATTATGCTACGAATTATACAAATATCTTATGTGCGACTCTTTGGAAAATATAAATACGAAAATATGATAGACCTTATAATATTTATAGGAGCTAGCTCCCGCTCAACCTCAACCTTGTTAATGTTACGAGGTTTGCCGTCTAGATCACGTGGAAGTGCTCTAGTGTTACGAACGGTATTCAGTTACGACTAAAACCCGTATCACATGACTAAACAAGTGGTCACGTGGTCACACTCGTCCCACCGATTTAAATCGAGGGGAACGGTGGGACATACGGCACGAAGGTCTATATAATCAAGATGGATTTCCTTTGTATGGAGCTTCTTGCTCTCCTGTATTCTTTGGGATCCCTAGGATCTACTGGATCTAGAGTTTAATGATCTAGATCCCCTAGATCCCCTAGATCCTCTAGATCCCTGATATTCATCACGTGATTCCAATCAGAACATATGTCTGTGCTTGCTGAAGGTGGGGAGACTCTACGAACCGATTACCATACAATTTTGTATGTGAATCGGTTTGCTTTTCCACGGGGTCTGAGCTCATATGGACAGGTTGACTGTTACTACGTAACAATATCCTATAATATAATACTCCCTCAATTATTTTTATATTGAAGGTTTTAAACAAAGGTCTTTCATCTTTCAGTCAATCGCCGGAAAGGGCTAGGCCCCCTTCCTTTATCATGTATAGGGTCCGGTGACATATTCTTTCCTCTTCATATCCAACTCCATACCCATCCAAGTTTATCACTCCATCCCATTCCATTTCAATGCCAATAACTCCTTTCTCAACAACTCCATTCCCCAGCCCAATAAGTACCTAATATTCCAATCCCAATTCCCTTCCCTTCCTTGAACCAATAAATAAACAAACTCTTTCTTATATATTCCTTCTTCTTTAACAATTAACTTAACCCCGCGCTCCACCCCCAACCCTACCCCGCGCTTTCCATCCCCTCTCATCCCATCTAATCTCATCCCATCTAATCTCATCCCATCCCATCTCCTCTCTCCTCTCCCCAAATAAAACCTCAAACAGTAGTTTCCCACCACCCTAATCCTTCTAACCAAGCGTATTTTTTCCCTTGCTCGTTACTAATTTTCCAACTTAGTTCTCCTGTTTTTTGTTGTATATTTCCACTTATATTTGCATTCCCATTTCCAACCCCTACAACTCCAGATCCACTTCCACCTCCACCTCCTCCGTTACTCCCTAATCCATATTTACCCTGCTGATATTGCAACATGACGGTACTACCCAACCCATTTCCATTTCCATTCCCATTTCCACTCATTGCACCAACACTACTGATCCCACTCACATTCCCAGCATTCCCACCAACAGCCAACACCGGCCTCCCAATATCCCCCTCCCTAGCCTTCTCCTTCTCCTTCTCCATCGCAGCTTTACGTTCCCGTTCCCACATTTCCTTCTTCATCGCTTCACGTTGTTGAAAGGTAAGCGAGGATATTGAAGAAGGTAATGTGGGCATAATAGCTGGTTTGCCAGGGGGACGAATAGAATTTGGACCTGTGAGAGATGCGTAGCCCATGTTATCGCGACGGACGATCATTGAGGGGAGTCGGAGTTGTAGCTTTTTTTAAATAGTGTTAGTGGTTTGTTGAGAAAACGTTACATGTAAAGCGGGTAGATGGATAGATGAGTAGGAAAGTAAGAAGGAGGATAAGACGAGAACATACACAACCAACCACCTTCGCCTGATTCAAACCAATAACCTCGGAAATAAATTTAAACCGTCCTTTAATCCACAAACGTTGCGAATCCGTCGTAAAATCACTACAGCTAACCGTCAACAACGGCCAAATCGTATACACACCCCCCAAAGCCTTAACACCCATAACATCCTCCCCACCACCCATGATATCGCCCGGTTTCAATCGTCCCTCACTATCCAAGTGCCATCCAAACATAAATGGAACAGAGGCGATAATATCACAAATCATTTCCTGACCCATCCTCGACATTTGCGCATATTCAGGTGTAGTACGATAGTCTACAGGATAGCAAATCCACGCTGCGCAGCGGATAACAATGCCGGCGATGAAAATCCTCGATACGCGTGAGAAATTCCATGAAGAGCAGGAAAAGACATCGGAATAGAGATCGACTCTTCCGGGACATACATCAGCTTTTGTGATATCACCTCCGGGGACATTGTCCACCCAAGCTACTGTTTGCTTCGTCTGCGTTTCTTCCCATTTCTCATACTCCAGCTCTAGTTCCAGAGCACGATGCATGATCTCACCGACTAATTCGTTAGTCTCTGGTGATCGTGAATGTGACATTAGTATCCTATTTATATCGCCACGAAGTTCAGCGACTTCAAGATTTAGTCTATTGACGAAAGCGGCCCCTTCATCTTTTTGAGCATCGGCACACCACCATTCGGTTCCTAACGTGGGAGTTTTAGATGAAGAAAGACAATTGACAAGCTATGCTCATATCAGTATTAACATCCCTAATGGAGAGGCAATGAGCTTACCATTTGTCCTCGGACACTTTGAAATAAAGCAACGCCAACTTTCGTCCTTAACTGTTTCTTGCCTCTCATCTTCACTATCTGTACAGCTCCATCGATATGTGAACCCCAAGCCGTGATACTCGTTTTCTCTTGTGTGACGGTTTCGAAGAATCCTAGTAAAAGAATCGATGCTAATGTCTGATCGGTCTTTTGTTGTACTGGATTTTGTAACGCCAAATTAACCACCTTCAAGGCCTTTGCATATTGGTCAATAGCCAAATACATCAATTTGCTTCCTCTTGCGCTTGGTCTATTCGCCAGAGAAGCCATCGCTACAGCTTGAAATGAAAGTGATAAAGCCGAGTCAGAAGGTTCCGTCTTGATTAATGGTAACACCCAGTCAAAAGAGCCTCGTATCTGTCCGCTTTGTGGTATTATAACGAAATTTGACATGAAATAACATGGTGCTTGTTGTTCGATGGAACTAGTGAAGCCCATCTGTAATCCCAATGCATCTGATGAGGTAGGATCATTGCCGCCAGATTCAAACTTGGCGGGGTCCATTCCAGTCGTTGAATACATTATTTCAGCATCGGCACCTGCGCTAGACACAATTGAGAATTTGCGATCCCCATCACTGCGATTCCCGGATCCAGTTTGGGTATTATTATTGTTACCCTTCTTATTCTTTAGTGATCGTCGTGCTCTTCTTTCTGTAGCTTTCGTCTCATTACGAAAGACGAGATCAAAGTCATCCTTATATCCTGGGCATTGTCGTCTTGATTTTTGGCACTGGAGGCAAGTCGGTTTGGTTTCATCACACTATTAGTATGATATTAGCATTTTAAAGGTTCTTTAAGAAATACAATGAAGATACCACACCTTTATCCTTCGAGTTCTGCACATCTGGCAGCCCCGTGAAGGCTTGCCACAGTATACCATCTTGATATAGCTTCACTTCCTTGTCTATACTTTGACAAGACGAACCCTTAATATAACAACAAGTTTGTTTCAATACTTCTTTTCCTTTATGCCCACAATCGATTGATCCAATTTCTTAATCAGGTTTCCAATAAGGAATTCGAGGAAAGGAATAAGTTACTGCGATTGTGTAGTAACTGTATATTGGACGAGGGTCTAAAGCCCATGCGATATTAACAAATGGCTGTGCTTAAATCTGAAACTAACATATGAAGTTACAGCTCGGTAAGAGCCCGTTGATACAAGCTAGAACAAGCTTTATTCTTCCGGTTGCCTCGGCCAGAATCAGGACTAGGAAGTTAATGAAGGATAAATCGCTAGAAATAAGTATGTGGAACAAGTATGTAAAACGGGATTTATAATAAATGACTTGATAGCAATAGGTAGAGGAAACTATTCAGGGTATATGGTTTAGATGAAAGAAGAGACGAGATGAAATGACATGAGTTAGTCAGGATACTGATAGTCATGAGTTTAACTGTTTGAAGCTGTTTGAAAGCACCGACAGCAAGTAGTACCTAGTATTGTTTGTAATGTAACTCCCGAGAGAAGTGACTTTAGTAAGGTAGTATTTTCGCAAAACTACTAGGTACGGAATAGATGGTTTCGAAGATCAAAGAAGATCAAATAAAGCTGGGGGAAGGGGGTGAAAAGGGAAGGAAGCAACAGGTTGAATCAATCGTGCAGCTGGTCGGACGATAGAAGGAATAGTTTGATGCAAAATGTATCCTTTTAGTCAAGGAAACCCCTGAAAGCTAGACCTCTGGGCGATCATTTCAAACCCCTCTTGGAACTATTTTGATGGGTTTTGATGGGTTTTGAGACCAGGGGGAGAGGGGAAGCACAGACCAAACAATTTACATTCAAACTGTCACTGGATGGAAGATGGACTTCAAAAATGGATCTAAAATATTTAAAAAGATGTCAAAAGGACCTCATTATCCTTGAATAGAATCTGGTGATCTGAGTCGAGAAGAGAAGTTCTAAATAGAATGGCCGTACGGGAAATAAGGAAATTGTAAGGAGAATTGTGTAAAACACGATATCCTATTTGAGATGTTGGCATAGGGGGGAGTGGGGCATTTGATAGAGTCGAAGCTAGAGTTCTAAAATGGAAAATTTATCAAAGCTAATGGTGTGGGATGTGTGGGATGTGTGGGATGTGTGTGTGAGACTGTGAGTACATGTATATGGTCAATCAAATTCATCATCAAGCAAAGATACCAACCAATTCCATCTTATCGTGCGACCGTTGGTGAAATTAGTTATAATCCAAGACATTCCCGTTAGCTTTCAAAATCTACGCTCGAGAACCTAATCTCGTTCATGAACCGATAGTTCTTAAACTAAATGACAAAATAAATAAGTGTCAACGACTGTTGTGGTTCTCATGCAGACTGCAGTGCTCGGTGCTGTGCTCGCTCGGACAATTGATGCAAGTGAAAATGCACAGTGTGATTATTATATGTGCCAATATGCCAGGTATGGGTCAAAACTATTGGAGGCCTTCTTACATACGCGCACATGGATATGTCCGCAAATGGGGTAGATCATAGATCAGGTAATATTGCCGCGAAAGATCTACCTTTTACTTCTTGGTAGATCTCGGAAAGGGTACGAATATGTCGTAAGTTTGTTGCATGGCTTGGATTGATTGAAAGTTAGATCATACAGCTATACGGAGTATATCTATTGACATGCACGCATTCAATTCATTCTCAAGTACCTAGTATCTACTCGTCTACTGATGTATATAAAAGTATCCTTAACAACACTTTATCAATTATCAAGTGAATAAAAACAGTAAAATCTCCCCCCATAAAATTAAAATCAATCTGAGTCAATTGACGTTTGATATTTAACGGTAATGGGAATAATTTATGGAGTTACTTAGCTCTTTACTTTTTCGCCCTGAAGCGTTTTTAGGTCGGTCCCGTTATGATGGAATCTACCGCAGGTCACTCATTCTAAGTATCGGTCGGCACTGAATCTGATCCCGTGCAGAAAGTTCCACCCGGTCTAATGAATCTGTCAAAATCAAATCCACTCCCTAATGAACCATGGTCAACTATGAATTATGCTCCAGTAAGATGGCTGGCTATTCTACCATAAAATATTCCCATTTATTTTCTTACTTCTCACCACACTATCAATCAAGATCTTACAACTCCAATACAAATACAATGTAACCTTTAATGCAAGACACCCTCCAGCCTTAATCCATCAGACCATCTCAGATTTCGATCCTACTCTGCAGATACCGAACCGTTATCCTACCCTATACTACACTTCCTATCATCCGGCTGTGAATTCCTCCATCCCCAAGATCTCTCACCAGCAAGGTTTCTTCCATCAATGCATCATCTTCCTTCAAATCACGTTTCCTAATAAGAAATAAGATCTTACATTCATCAATCGACCCGTTGCCTCCCAAAAAAAGCACAAAACTTATCCACTCCAATCACCCATGATAAGCGATTCAAGCGTAATAAATTCCAATCAGGGATAAATACTAGGTTAAGTATCCTAGAGTGAACGACTGGGGTATCAGTGACATCGCTTAATGTTTCTAGATTCGATGGAGATGATATGATTGGATGATATTTCGCGAATGGAAGTCCCCTGAGACCTTGATTACACTCCGAGCCTCCGGCACTTTTGTCACGGAGGACTTACCGGCAAAGTCGAGGTTGGTAAGATGATTTGGTAATGTGATAGAGTTCATGAGGGAGGATGAATTGGAATGTATTCGTGATTCTTGAGTTTGGAAATTTGTATCGATGCTTTTATATATGGGAATTTTTCTTGTTAATATGGTTCAATTGACTGATATGCTTGCTGTCAGTGACATGTAGGGCATGCTTCTCTTCTTTAGGGATTGTAGACGTTTCTCTAGGACTTTGACGTAAGATGCGTGTATGAGAGGAACAACATCAAGTTGCACGCTAACTCCTTCTTACCACCATCATCTCTCTTCGACACGCAGGTATATTCAACTGAATGTACTGCCTAGTAACCTCATCCAATCTACACCGACCAGTAACCTTAGAGTCTTAGAGTCAATATCTCCATCAATTCCTCAATAGATCAATCAATCAATCAAACATACCATAAGCAACCTCCTCCTCACCCCTTCCTCTCTCTCCTCACCCTCCCATCTCATCCTCCTCATCCAAACGCCAAGCCAATCCTCACCATACATCTACATACTCCGTATTCCCCCATCTCGAGAAAAACAAGGTATAATAAGAACCCAGTACCCGGTTACCTACTATAGCATATCTACATTACATATCTACCTACCTACATAGCATACATACTATTGATGCATCAGGGTAACATCAACCACACTTTTCATGATATCAGCTCAGCTCAGAATCAAACACGGCATGATAACTTTACTTGTTACTTACTGTTCTTTGTTGAGAGTCTTTTATTTACTTTTTTATGACTTTGCTACTTTTCATCATTATATCGTGGATATCATTATCTATTATTCATACCAGTATCAAAATTATACATCAGTCACCCTACACTCACCACCAGATCTTCTTCGCCCGATTTATTGTCAATTTCTTTCTCCTTTTAGTTTTACTTCTGCATGTACATTTATTTTTACTTCTAAATACATATACATACATATACAAGAGCTAAATCATCTGAAGACCGTCCCCCTATATGGAATACGCATAACGTTTCATCTGAACTTCATTGTATACCAGCCACCACCTTACCACATAACCAAATCGTCAGCTCCTCTATATGCTCCACCTCTTCCTTATCCATCTCTTCCTCATACATGTCTCCCTCATAACCTTCATCTCTTCCTAGCTCCTTCACCACTATACCTTCCCATCACCAGTACCAGCACAATCACCACCACCACGTACCACTAACACTATTAATATCCTTTCCTACCAGCTACCTATCTCAACAGCCTACCCATTCAACTCTCCCATTCCCAAACCCAAACCCATTCCAGCACAATTCAGCCTCCGACCAACCTCAATCCTGAGACTGACTCTGACCCTAATCGTACTCACAAAAAACCTCGTACAGATCCTAAGATTTAATCATTCATTCATTCATCATTCATCCATCCATCTGTCCATACAGAACATCCCTAAATCCAACCCAGGTTCCGCGCTCAAATCCATCCCATACCCTCTCAATCCAACCCCAGTTGTAAGTTATTCGAATTTCTCCCAAGTATCCATATACAAACACAAACACAAACACAAAGACACATACACACACACACACACACACACACACACACACACACACATACACATACATACACATTTCATCTCTTCAAATCACTTACTTGTTTACTTATTCCCCCAATCAATTACTGAGTTTTGGATTTTTGGTATACTTTTGGATTCTAATAATCCAAGATAAGATTACATATACTGACACTGACCCATCTATCACCTATATTACCTATTATAAGGTACCCAGTATAAAATCTACATAAGTACAAGTATTCATTATCTATCTGAATAGTATAAATAAAAAATAGCTAACAACACACCCATCAACCCAGTCAGGGCGCTGTAATAACCACTGTGAACACACTTTACTTTAGTTTACTTTCCTTCCCTTCCCTTCCTTTTACTACCTCTAACTAGGTACCTTCCAACTCACCACCAACCGAAACTCCTCCATCTATTTCTCCCCATCAATAACCATCCACACCCCTCATCTTCATCTTCTCCTCACACTCACTCACCCTATCCTCATTACCAACAACCCCCCTTACCCCCATCAATTATCAAAAAGCCCCGCCACACCCTCCAAATCATCAATCTCACTCTTAATCTTCTTATCAGCATCAACGGGACCCCTCATAAAAGCCTCTTGCATCTTACTCCTCTCCTTCCTCACTACACTCGCACTCTTTGAGATCCTTCCCTGTTCACTAATACTCACACCCTTTAGATCCTTCAACAAATCCAATACTAGCGCTCTCTGGGTTCTCTGTTGACTTCCTTGTCTTCCTAATGTTTCGATACATTTATCTACTGCTTTCCCTTGAATACCAGGTAAACTGAGGAGGATTTGTTTCGGGGTTGCTGTAACTGGTCCGTAAGAAACTAGAATCGATGCAATTACGTGAGCAAGATCTTTTTGTAAGTCTACGAAATATGGTTCATTTAGTGATGAGATAACAGCTTTAAGGACTTCGGTGCTGATAAATTCTCGAATGGAAGAAGCGAGGGGCGATTCGTTATCAGAATCAAAATCAGGGATGATTGATCGGAACACGCGGAGAACAACACTACAGCAACGGGTATCTCGCATGCGAACTGCGTGAGTAAGGAAGAGTAGAAGAGATTCTAGAATGGCCGATGATGTGAGGCAAAACGTTCTCATGCTTGGATATGCGTTCGCTTGAGTTTGAACAAAGGTCGAAGCCTCTTTGGCTGACCTTGGCGCAGGAGCGCTTCCAATATCTGGTAAAGTGTTAGCTATGGCCGTATAAGTAAAAGTACGTGATAGCTTACTTGGTCGTGCTGGATCTAAAAATCCAGCAATCATCATGACAGATGTATATGTCAATTGTCGCAATATGCTCTCTTCTTTCATCTCTTCAGTCAAAGTGTCTTCATCTGCAGGAACCACCTCTTTATGAGAAAGTCTTTCCCATTCGGAACTACATTTAGCATCCATTTGAGTGAAGCAAGAAGCCAATATAGGAGGTACGAAATGAGATCGAACTTCCACTGGACAATCATCCACCATAAGTCGCACAACATTCAACAACGCAATAAGTTGATGCGAAGACAGGCAATGCGCATCCGCAAATAGAGCATGTGCAAGAGGTCCAGGGAGCTCGCTGAATCCATAAAAGTCGACATCCAAACGACTCATGCAATAAAGTATTGAATAACAAGACTCTCTCACGGTACGTATTGAGCCTCGTATAGATGATGCAAGACCCTCCATAGTAGATTTGGTACCAGTGACCCTAGCGTAGAAGTCGTCTTTACTCCCAACAGATATTCCAGCTTGCCAGAAGCGGTCTGTCAAAATGCGACTAACAATAGGTGACATTTCCGGGGGAAGTTCGTTCCAATTCGCGGGGTTATGGAAAGCATGAGCATGACTTAAAGGGTTAGCAAGAGCATTTAATAAAGAGAAAATATCTACTACCTTAGGTACTTGAGAAGATTTGGTAGTATGATAGGTAATGCATTTCGCCATAAGTTGCAGGTGATTTTATACGCCGGGTCTTCTTTATCCAGTTTCTCTGTTGAGCAACCTAGGTATGATTTTGTAGTTCTCAAAGGTAACGCCTGGATATAGATCAGTAACAACTTCACATATCAAACATTCGACATACCTTTAATCTCTCCTCCATTTCTTTCTGTATTGATTGCGCCTCGGAGTCTAGCTGATATGTCGACCAATCCTGAATCTCGTGAACTCGCCTTGTGACAAGGAAGTCTCTTACGCGGTTCAATCCGAGTAAGTTACAGAACCCATTGAAACCTTCAATCGCCTTATTCATTTCTGGATCCTGCCAGCTTGTTTGTACAGGTGTCAAAAACCTTTTCAGTTTCTGGAGGCGAATTTCCGGATCAATCTTTGAGTTCCGATGGCTGCTAGAATCAGCATTGTATCTGAAAGATTACTGGAAGACAGAAACATACATGATTGTGAATAAGAAAGTTTGATAAGACGTCTGGCGTTTTTTATCAAGGTTTCTGGTAGAAATGATTTCATTGACCTTCGCTTCGAGCTGATCATAGACGTCCTGCGAGCTTAAATTAGTAGCACCCCTTGACAACTTCGAACTAACTTACCAATAATTGATCAGGCATTTTCCCGGCTAGTCGTTGTAACTCATAAGCGGACTCTGTCTGTAACTCTTTCACAGCTTCGTTATAAGCAGGGGCGTTTGGATATTCGATTGGTTGTATCATCAAGATATGCTCTAAGACTTTCAACATGAAGCCGACTTTCTTATCTAAAGCGGTCGTCGAAAGAGCGACCGCAAGCTGTATAATTCTCTTTTGAATTATTGGATCCTAGTGAAGAGGTCAGACTAAACCAAGAATAGCATGACCACAACATACCTCGAATCTAAGCTTTAAGAATCGTTCACACCAAGTTTCTAAATTACTCTCTATGCTTGTGCGCTCTTGCTCCTAGTAATAATCAGTTACATGTGTTAAATACATCCTGCTTCTGCTTACATCTCGTTGAGGATCGGCGCCATGTCCCGCGCGCCATTTCATAAATCCCTTTAGTGCTGCTTCTACTACAGTGAAATTTTTATCGACTCGTAGTATTGGAATTGAAGTTTTGGAATAGTTTTCCACTAAATCTAGTCAATCATTTGTGATGTAAAATCTACGGGGCTAATTACCAGTAAAAGCTGGACATCCATCATAAAGATGCTGCAAAGAGTTATCCACTTGACCTAATATATGGTATAAAGCCTCGGATTGCTTTTGTCTAACAACAAGCTCTATGACTTGAGAGCAATAACGACGATAATTCCCAAGGAATGCATGTCTCTCTGGCTGCGTATCGATGTCTTCTTTCAGAAATATGTACTCCGGATCTTCGCAGTCATCTGGCATGTTCTCATATCGAATGAGGCGTGAAGTACAAAGTTCTAAAAGAGGTGCGATCAAAGGGGTTATGAAAGAAGACGCTCCAATCATTGGTGAGCGAAGTAATTTTGTCCAGGTAAGTATAACGGGTATCGAAACGACAAGACTTTGACTTTGAGCAATGGCAAGGAAAAGGTTCAAAAGGTTGGGGAGATCGGAAGATTCGGGTATAGCTAAAATTCTTGACTCTACGAATAATCCAAGATTTGACATCATCTACATGAAGTCAGTTAGAACACGAGATTTTCAAAAATGTATCAAACCTCGGAAAACTTTTTGGCAAATAGATATTTTTCATCATCAATATCATTGGCGTCTACTATGGACCACTGGAATAGATTTCGTAGTAAACCAACCACTTCACTGGTATACATCGGACATACGAGTTCTATAAATTCTTCATCCGAAAAATGCACGCGAGTATAAAGTGCAAATAGAGCTTGAACAGATGCCTAGGAGGTATCAGTGCTGTAGGCTCGCCTCATGGGTACTTCTTGAAACTTACCAGTTGCACTGGCGTACTAGACGCAGCGAGACATTTGCACATATATTGAACGCATTGAGCAGTGGATATGGCTTTGGGTACGGTCCAGGGCACCACAGACCTGTAAACAGCTAATATCTTAACTGCACAACTCTGATACTGAGGACCCGAAATGTCCAGTTGAAGGCACTGGCCAAGCAATTCTCCAATTCTTACTAGCCAACCTTCATCTCCATGTCTCAAAACGGTACCTAGCTGTCGATTTGGGAATGCTTCCGATAGCACAACGGCTGGTGTAAAGATTTCAACACAAGCTCTGCTCAGAGCGCCCTCTCGTAAAACGGTGACAGCATCTTCACCATTAAAGACCTCATCGGAGAGGGTCTCGAGAACAAACAGAACAAACTCTTTGTGAACCACAGTGCCCGGAAGCTCCCATAATCTCACAAGAAGTTTATCCAT
The DNA here is from genome assembly GCF_000146945.2 of Sclerotinia sclerotiorum 1980 UF-70. Classification (NCBI taxonomy): domain Eukaryota; kingdom Fungi; phylum Ascomycota; class Leotiomycetes; order Helotiales; family Sclerotiniaceae; genus Sclerotinia; species Sclerotinia sclerotiorum. The sequence goes on along the minus strand of NW_001820816.1, from coordinate 353,370 downwards.
ATCAGTCCATTCTGATCCCCAGCTTCTTTTTGCAATTTCTACCCAAAGTTGCGCTGTCTTATTTCGCAGATATAAGGGGTCCTCTTGGACTAGATTCTCGGAGAGTTGAATAACCCATTGCCGCAACGCACTTGCTTGCCCTTCCGAATATGCTGCCCATTTATGTTTTATCGCGTGCTCTAGGAGAGAAAGTGCATAGTGGCGTACGACTGGCTGTTGAGATTTATCGGATGCTAAGGTAAAACCATGATAAGGAGCTTCGTCTTCGGCTTTGATATTCTCTAGAAAGCTTGACGCTTGTTGACGAGACTGATTGGAGGAATACGGATTATGGACAAGTTCTAGGGCTTCATGGATTTGTGATAATAATGCCGTGTTTCCATTTGTTTGTGCAGCTGATACCTCGTTGGTAGTTGTGCTATGCCCATTAGTAGAGTCGTTCATGGTGACCTGTTAATGTATGATGGGAAGATCAAGATTTCTTGCAGATTCTTAAGCTTTATCGACCAAAGACACCGTCTTTCTAAGAAGAAGTTTCGAATTATATGACCTGATCTAACTTTATGTACGGGTTAGATGTTCAGAGAGCTTTATCGAAACGGCTCAAAAACGCTTGAATGAAGTATATGAAATTACAAAAGAAGTAAGAGTTTTGTGTCAGCGTAATTAAAGAAGGTACAGGATGTTGGTATTGAATGGAATCCTCGTGTGCTGAGTCCACTCTGGAATATTGTACAAGTAAAAGAAGAGGACTTGATGCTGGAGATCTAAGATAAATTCAAGCAAACACTGTACAGTGAATCCAAATGTAGCTGTAGCCTTCTTCCTTAGTTTCCAGCAGCACTACAGCCTTGCGGACCCACCCAAATCATCTGCACTTACATAATCAATATAATTCGGTTAAATTGCTAATGCATCAATTAGCAAATCTCCGATCCGGGGTGAATTGTTAACGTCAATTCCACTATCCAGGTCAGTGGTACCAGAAGACTAAAGGCATTGCCTTGATGAAATGTGGTGGAATGCTCAAATAAAGCTTGGGAGTATACAAGAGACACATTGGAAGTCCTTTGTATCTGTAAATATTCTTGTTCTATCATTGGCGATCATACTGTCAACTCAAGCTATCTTGTATGTAAGCTTATATGTCTAGATTCCTCATTACCTCAACTCCTTCTATACAAGTTATATATCTGGCGTACTAGTTTGCTAGATTTTTGGCAGAATCCTGCCGGCAATTTTAGTGTCTCTAAAGCTTAATTCTAGATCCACTTTACTTCCTTTAGATAGGTACTTTAACTCCCTCTCTTCGCTTGTTCTTCTTCTTCGGTAGTGCCTTTCTGCCAATTTCCCTTTTCGCCGTTCTAGTCATTTGTCATACATATCTTACATTTCTACTGATATCATGTTCTTCATTGAGAGTCCAATCGTACTCAGCTGTCTCTCGATTCAGTCTGATTCATCTGTTTGCCGCAGGTCCTCTAACCGCCACGTGCAGCAAGTACATGTTACTTGCTTCCATTACTAGTAAATTCATATACTATGGCCAGTATTAAATCAGTATAATATAATTCATTCTTTGGCGTGCGGGAATATCTTCTTTTGTCAATTAGTCTCAGTCTGTTTGTCTGATTGTTTAGAAGGAAACATCGGGGTCATCAAACACTAGTTTGTATAGTACACAAATCATGCAGCAAACATACATGTTTTTCTCAAGGCTCAAATGGTGGTAAATTCTGTTGGTTCCTACGTCAATTAAAACATTCTTCCGCTCAATTTATATTTATTCCGATTCACAATTGGCTGTTGGCAAATCAAAAATTATTCTCAAAAGATGAAACCATATTTCACAAGTCACTTTCGACTATCTAATCCTACCCAGCACCTCTAAACAAGTCAAACTCATCATGACTTCCAGTCACACCAAACATCACTTTCAATAGCTATTATCTAAGGTTGGTTCCTATAAAAATCACAGTAACCTTAGATACATAACCTCAACACTTCATAACACCTCATTCCCTCATCCCCCCATTCCCCAAAACTTCCCCAATCAACCCTCCCCACCAAAACAAAGAAGAAAAGATTAGAAACAGAGAGAATCGAACTCTCATCTCCCACGAACCCGGTGAGTTGAAACGACCCCTTAGCCTCCAGCCCGTCGGCATCTAACGTCGAATCAACCTCACACCAAGAGGCGAATATTCTACCATTAAACTATATTTCCCATTTATTCGGTATTATTGTTGAAGAAGGTGGGTTAATTTGTGTAGCAATATATTGAGATGAGGGTTGGAAGGTGAAAGGAATGAGATAGGTATTAAGTCATGGATGCCTATATTTTACTTTATTTTTATTTCAGATCGGAAATAGAATATAAATCACAGCATAGTAATCTTACATTAATCATGAAGTAGGTAGTTTGAGCGAAGACAGAACTCGTTTCCGAAGATGAAAATGCATGTAACATCACCTATATATCTCGTCTTCTAAAACCATAGCCTGGTAGCCCTCATATGAACAAACATGTAGCTTTTGCTACTACCTCATTCCCTCCAACTTCCTCACTTCAAAGTTTCCAAAAATTATACATGATATCAAATCCATCAAATCTTCCATCCCATAATAGATACCCCAAATTTTTCAGAAATTAATTTAAGAGAAAGTAGATATGATATAAACTGATCATGTTACCAAAGATAAGTATAATAGTAATATCCCTTCTTATTTCTTTGCCTTTATCCTATGCCGTGAAAGTAGACATGAGAAGAGGAAAAAGAAGAGGATATTACATTTTAATTTCAGACTCACACACACACATAAAATGTCCTCAACCTGCTTCATACCTATCTACCCATCTCCCCCCCAATATCATCTCCCCACACTCCAACATCTTCCATCTTCCATCCCCTCTAAAAAGTGAAGAAATCTAATACAGAAAGATATATAGCTATAGCTATAACTATAGATGTATAAATATAAAGATAAAAAGAAGGAAAATAATGTAAACAAACAAGCGAGTGGGTTCTTTTTTGTTTTATTCTTAACTTTCACTTTATTTTGTATTATTTTATTTTGCTGTGATATGATGGGTTGAGATGAGATGTGATGCGCTGTGAATGGATGGGGTTGGAATAAATAGGATGATGATTTGAATGTGGGGGTTTGAGGATATCCTGCTTTGTGGATATATGGTGTGGTGTGATTTGGTGTGTAAAATGAGAATGAGAATAAGAATAAGAATAAGAATAAAAAGGAGGATGAGGATGTATGTATGAAATTGAATCATTGAATACCCAGTGGTAAATATACAGATATGAAGGAAAAGATATGCTTTTGTGACATGCATTCTACTTACTCGTATGAGGAAAGTAGAGTAAAATAGGAATAGAACCGCATTATCTCCTCAGTTGATCATTGGAAAATTATCGTATAACCTGGTATTTTACATCACTATCCTAAGCTCAAAGAATCAATCCATATAACGCATATCCTATGGGCATCATTTAAGCATTATTTCTCCATCGCATCTCGAAACTTCTACTCCCTAACCACATCTCCATTCTTCTCCATTTCACCTACCAGAAATCTCCACTCATCACTACTTACTTTACTCACACTCAATCGTGCAAGTTTCAACATTTGCATGTTATTCAGAGCATTTCCCTTTTCTTCAAACCAGGCTTTGATTTCCTTGAGCGTGATAGGAGTTTTGAGTTTCTGGCGGAATTCAACGTGTACTACACTCCACTTGGGATCATCCGGTGATGATTTAGAATCATAATATGGGGCGGTGGGGTCATGTGCTGAGACTAAAGTTCTAGTTAGTATGGATAATGGAAGAATAGAATCGTGGAGATATTTACGATCGGGAGAATGTTCTTGAACAATTTCCATGATTCCAACGATTGCAGGGATTTTGCAGGATGAATGGTAAAAGAAAGCTAGATCTCCTTTCTTCATGGCACGAAGATTGTTGCGTGCTAAAGTGTGTGTAAGTGATTTAATTGTAAAACTGCATTGTAAGGTGACATACCTGGATATGCTCGTATTCCTTTGAAAATGTTAGTGTTGATGTTGACATATTAATACATATGTAAGGAATAACATACCATCCCAAGGCTCTGGTTCAGTCTTCGCTGCCAAATCATCAATGGAGAATTTAATATCATGACCTTTTTCAATACGTGATTCTGGTTCAGCTTTCATGAGCCAATATTGACGTGTTGAGGACTCTGCTGATGAGACGGCCGTTGATGTAGGTTCGGTGCCATTTAGTAGAGATGATTGGGTAGATTTGATAGAATTCTAAGAATGATCCGCTGATTAAATTCCAAAAATGCTAAGATAGAAATCGAATTGACAAAAATGTGAAGAGCATGAATGAGATGAAATGAAATGAATATGTAAACCCATTTGTGAAGAGCACTTGCCCGTCCAAGAGAACTCCTTGTGGATAAAAATATGAGACAAAATCAATGTAAGACTTAATTACAGTGGGTAGATAGATCGATCCACCGTGGATAGATAGACGGTAGGACCCTTCATATGAGAAGAATTGAGAATAACGGGAAGTATGGACCTACAGTATTTGATTTTGGCGCAGTAACTTCTCCGTTGACCTCAGCAACTCTTGTGGGGTTCCCATTTGCCACCTTCTTCTTGTTCTCCTTATTCCGGCTTGAAGCTTGAGAAGTTGATGAAGTTGTAGTCTCTTCCTTCAAGCTCTCATTATTGTTATTGTTGTTGTTTGTTTTCTGTCGACTGGATCTTCGAGGTTCTACACGTACAGGAATTTCATCTCCAATTTCTTTGGCTTTTCTTTTGACCATCTTGTTGTTATGGTGTCTTTTATTTATGTACGAAGTATGGATTGTCTATTGCTGCTCAGTACCAGGTAGTCAAGGTAAACAATGGAGCACCAGAGCTGCGTTAGAATCCCGAATGTTTATGCAATGAAAAAGAGATGCGTGAGTCCCTGCTTGAGCACTAGTAGTCTAGTACAAACGTACAGTTCTCCGTAGATAAGCTAACAAATGATTCGATGCATTTACCAGGTATCTCCAAAGCTTTAACATAATCCGTAGATTATGATGGACCCACGCAGGGATTAAACCTTCTCGGCGTTTTCCCAAACTTCATTAAGCGAAAGAAATGACGACCAAGAAGCCTCGTGCCTGCCGAAACTAAAATTCAAAAGCCACCAGAACTAACCATATTAATCTGTTGTGCCCCAGTTACACCATCTGCACTCCTCCCTTTTCATACCACCTACCAAAGAGCCCTGCAACATCGAGATAGGTATATAGACAATATTACTCATTTGGATCATGGGACGAGTCTTTTAAGCAAGTATGAGGATGGATGCATTGAAGTCGGCCAACTCCAAAATAGGAGGAGATAGCTTTTCTTTTTATCCCTATAACTATCAGCCATTATTCCTCGCTCCTCATTCTTCATTTGTCATTTAACGTGTGTCAATCCATCCATACTACTGTTCTGGGCTTTCTAAAATCTACCTATTGGACCCGGTCTTATGCATACTTGATAGACCATTAAGGTGCTCCTCCCATAAAAGTTCCTTGCAACATGAACGCCATTCCGTCAAAATCATACATTCAACTGATCCTTCCACAAACTCTCGTGCTCCCACGGAGCCACCTCCAACAAGATATTCTGGTCTCCACAATCACCAAACGACAGATTCGGATAGCCGGCCCCAAGGAATCTTATGAGTAAGAGGGAAGAAGACGCGAGAAGTCGTAATCTTACGGCACATTGCTTGCAGGATGAATCGTCTCAAATGCAGGAATCATGATACGTGGTAATGATCACAAAATCACACACCATAACTTTCTTCATTGACCTACCTACGCTCAGCATTTCATAGCTATCATTAATTTCGATAAAATCAGTATGGGTTTAACCATTAATAGAGAATCAAGGATCTCCGGCTGCCAATGATGGAGGAAGTAGGTAATAGTAGCGGAGTTATCTAGATAGTAATAAAAAAGAAGCCCAGATGCATTCATTGATCAACAACCTTGGTATAGATTTTCCGGTCTATCTTTTAAATCCTTTCACTTAGTGGATGTCAATCGAAGCCATCCACATACCACAAACGTACCGGTATCATAAAGAAACATGCAGGAATTGTCAAACGAATTCCCCGGGAAATATGTTACGAGTTCCCAGGGTGATATTGGTACGAGTACCTCACGGAGAAAGACTCAATGTCATAAACTTGGTATAACCATCCATCGTCCCACCGATATCCCATCGATATCTCGTCTCAATCATCCCATTCATCTCATCCCCAACTTCAGAGGTATGTTCTGTAACGGTAGCGGGATTATTGGTCTGTGTGCGGTATCTCGATGATGTGAGGAGAAATTGAAATGGGTCTAGAGAACTAAAAACAGGAACGAAATACCATACCAGCATACCAGCATAGGTACCTTTCATAGACAGACAGCATTTGTAACCTATCAATCTGATCTTTTCTGTAAGGCAATGATTTATACGCCAAAAGCTTATATCCTGGCGGGAAACGTGATTTCCAATTTGGCCCTGCACCTTTGAACAATTAAATAAAACTCCATTCCCCCTCTTTTTTTTCCTCTGTTCCTGTTTTTTTCTTCTCTCATCCTATCTTTCTTCCTGAGTATCATATTCGCCTCTTTTCACTTTCTCTTTGATTCTTCATTTCCTTTCTGCTTTCGAGTCATTTTGAATTCATTCAAATTCTCCGTTCCTCTTGTATCCTCTTTCCTACCTGCCACTATCACAAACCTAGTCAAGAAAGACAGGGCGGCCTTCCTTTTTTCCTAATGCTACAAATTGGAAATGATGGATTCACCACGTCAAATGATGGTAGAAACTTCTTCATATCTTGAAAACCATTCCTCATTTCATCGTCTTTCTATTTACCCAATTTTTGGAGCGACAAGTCTTTTCCTTTATGTCCCCGATTTCTCATGGTACAAAAAACACTTATGTCCACGGGTTAAAGCGACCACAAATTTCACACCGCATCAGGAACAGGCACGACCGGGAACCAATCATGCTGATCCAACACACTACTATCTCTCTCATTTACTATACCTCACTCACTCAATCTACTAACCAAAGGATTTTAGGGTACTTGAAGCTGTTAACACTAGAATAGCGAGTAAGGAACATTTTATTCTTCTTCTATACCGATTCAATTCGAATGCAAGGAGAATGAAATGATCTTTCCGCATGGAAGAGGACAGATTGAGTTGGGCCAATGATGTGATGCGATTGGCTTATCAATCGAAGTTAGCCTTTTTTCGACCAAGGAAAGGAAAACCAATTCCCCAGCACAACAGCATCGCTCAGCTCCTAAGCAAGAAAATAAAAATTAAAGAGGTGAAGGCCGCGACATTCATCCGACAATCTCCTTACTCAATAGGACACCCCCCGGAAAGTTCTCATTAGTTCAGATCCTCTTTGGTATCATCTCAAGCTGCCTATCTATTATTTCACGAAATTTGGTTGCTTATTCGGTCCACCAGCCGATTCAACCAACGTGTTACAGCAAGCATTCTCACATTGATTTTACGATACAGCATAGCATTATTTCGCCAACCATCGGCCCCAAACCCCCCATTCTCTGTCCGTACCGTTCCTAATTCGACCTTATTTTTGGAGCCGTGTATTCAAAAGGGTATGTTCCGATCTTTTCAATTCTCTTTTCATTCCCCATGCGTCTTATCCGTACAAATTCCGGGAAGTTGTACGGACTGGGCTGCTATTCACACGCACCACGCCCAGCTTACCG